>NW_027266297.1:42682745-42960245 GCF_022045235.1 Haliotis cracherodii
TGTCAACTTCTTCGTTATGAGGAACACAACGTGTTACAACTCCTTATTCCTTTATCAGGTGAACGGAGGAAGGGAGAATTTAAAGATGTCAACTTCGTTGTTATGAGGAACACAACGTGTCGGAGTATATACTTTTTGGTACTATTCGATTTCGAACTAAACGACACAAGTCTTGCTTCATTTTCTTAAGGGCCACCTTTTGCACGAGGTGCATGTAAAGTATGTTGAATGAAACAAAGAAAGTTTCAAAACATACAGCGATATGCTTTGTTTAAAGGCTCTTGTCTGGCAGTGTGTTTCCCTCTTTCGAAAAACAACAACAATTTAACTGAAAACATTAGACACAACCTCTGTTGCTTCACTTATTTCCTTTGCTTACACCAAAGAGTTCAGATTTACGTTTGTCATTATAATAAATATACAGTGTTTCCAATATAGAGCTATGTTATCTGCACTAAACTGAATTACTGCACCCCCGTGTAAGCCTATAAAATGTCCACGGAAATCGTAACTACTGGTGTCAGCAAAATAGAAATTTCGTAATGAATCACAGCGTTTTTGTCCAACGGCGGACAATTTGCTTCATGATGCATGCCTGTGGGTACACATGTTTTGGACAGGTATACGCATGAAGTAGTATTTGTATCTAATTATCACTATATACTTTTTATCAATATGAAAATAGCTTCAGTTTATCCAAAACCTGTAATTCTCCAATGATGAAAATGCACGTCCATGTTATCCCTCGCTGAGTCTTTCCGTTTCTAAGAACATTCTTGATGACTTTGGATTTTTTAAACCAATTTCATTACTTTTTAAATTTTACAAATCAAAATGCTATGCATCGTATTGTATTTCAAAGAATCCAATTATGATACTAGACAACCCTCTCAAGATTCAGACTCAAACCTTCAGCCAGTTCGGAGAAGAAGTCAAAAGTTAAGCGAAGGATCCAGTGAACGGAGATGTGACGGAAGTATTTACAATATCTGCAGTCACGCTTGCGAATAACTCATATATCTGCTACAGTCATTTGTGAGTTAAGTCTTTGGTAAATCTGGTGTTTAATTTCTCCATCTCTGTTCTCATGTTTAATAGTCAGTTCATATATGCCATTTTACTAAAGATACACTTCCTGCTCTTATAAGTCCTTTATCTCAGAATGTTTTTCAAAGCCATAATGTTTGAATAAGGAAGTGTACAGCTGGTTCGTGTGTCTGCAGCAACAATTAAACTACTTCACCTTCAGTGGAAAGTAGAACACCCATTTGTGTCAAGATTTGGACCATTCACACACAATCGAAAATGCCTGTTAGGCAGAAACATACCACATATCCATCCACGATTGGACGCTTTCTACACATTTATATAATATTGTCTTTTGCTCATACGTGTTTCCCTAATTTTATGTTATCATACACAATATTGTAAATGAAATCGATATTGATCTATACATGGCCCTCATATTGAAGATGTGTATTTTACACTGTTATGAATACGTATATAAGTTATACTGTTTGTTTTAATGACCTCTTATTTCTATTCTTTATACTCATGTTGCAGCAGTAAACAAGCTCAGTTAACACAGACCCGGATGAAAGATCCAATTAAGAATCGAATAGGACAAACATATGTGTTCCTAAAATGAGGTCATGTTTGACACCCAATTATTCGAATTCAACTGCAAAGACTACTCGGCGCTGATTCAATCCTACTGAAAGCTTAACCACTTCCGGAATGTCGTCTAGCAAAGGAATAGTAAATCTACAGGAACTCTAAAGTGAAGGGGGACGTTTCAAGATCGCGTATCCCTAAATAACAGTCACAGCATCAGAGTGACGGTATCGATATTATATGCCAAAAGATATCTGAGAAAACCCTAAAGAGCGAGCGTAAAAAGGTTTCATATCAATAGAAAACCTGAAAGTACACTGATATTGTGACCTGAATGTTTTGATACTAGAACTTCCTTGACAGGTCAGATGACCTTTGAGAAATGGTTTCGTTCACTTTTAAATCTTTGACTATTTCGAAAGCCTTTAATTTCGTTTGTATTTCTGAATCCTGATGTGTTTAGTCTGTTGCGCATTTGTTTTATCTAAGTAATATATGTAGCAGTAGAGCATGTAGTAAATACACTATGTAGTCAAGTCAAATATATTTATTGCCTTTAAGGCCTCCAGGCCATATAAGTAATTTTACATATTCGTTTCTAAGAGAAATTTCATTTTTAACATATATAGCCAGCTTTTTTATATGACAGCATCATCTTTTGAAGAGAGAAGAGAAATAAAAGCAGGTACAGGATAATTTGACAGAGAGCGTTGTGGTTTTAGATTATTTCTTAGATCACAACATACGTATAAACAAAAATATAATGAATTTCATTTTCTACAGCTAAATTACATAATGGGCATAGCCTCTTCGATTTGTTTTCAGTGGACACTTTTCTTCCTTCATTTATCATGAGACAATCCAAGCCTAAATTCAATAAATGGACGTCTAAAGATGTTTTAATTTAATATAGATATTATAGAGTAATCTGCCACTGTTTGTTGTAAACACAGAACATTTTGATCTCAGCTTGACATTATTAAGTCTCTGATAGGCATTAAGAAATTGGAAGAACTTCTTTATACTTTGTCACGACGTTTCAGAGCGACTTTTTGCTCCTTCATCCTTAAAATAAGTCATGCATTCTTGACGTTATTGTTGGCTCAGGAATTGGCAGCTATCAGTGGACGGAGAAGAAATGTCTGATTTTGATATGATCATGACATGTTTCCATCTATTTACAACTCGAGGAATACAAGGACAGGTACTGTTTGGTAATCTTTAACGTATGTGGTATTTTGTCATATTATTTAATATTGTACGTCAACAAAGACTACAAATCATATCAACAAGACGCCAACACCCGTGTAAGAGACGGAATGGGGAGGATGGAGCCTAGAATATTATTTGAAATCATTGTCTTTGTTTCAGCTTGATATTCTCTATGGTTTGGTTTCATTTGTTTTTAATCTTTAGAATTAAAAACTTATTTAGAAAACTAAGTGTCATAACTGAACCTGAACTCCCTTATAGTTTTTCATTTCCTGACAAAATATCAAGTCTCTGGCCCCTTATATGTCTGAGAAGATGATGATTAAATATTTACAATAATTGAAGAATATTTGAAAATATAATTTATTTAATTAATTCAATGCCATGAACAAATCAAAGTCACATTATGGTTTCTTATATCTTCAAATATTTTGGCGTATCTCTCATGTTTCTGAGATATTCTAAAGGATATCAATTTCATTATTTTCAAGATTTTACTAATCTGATTCCAATTGTGTTGACTCACATCGATAAATATTCCCATCCTAGACCTTGATGTGTCTTAAAGAAGATTTTTAAAGATCTATCACATTTTGATTTGTTATGCACTTTCCAAGAAATAAAATACTTTTCTATATTTTACCTCACTTTCACTAATAGAATGCCATCACCCTTAAGTACGAACTCATCCAAATAGTATGAATTGGCATGAGTGCCACCGGTGGGCATGATATGCTCACCTTTTCACGAACACGTGGTATCACGACTGTTTGATACTGATTCATAAAAGCGACAAACCCCTTTCCATAGTTAGGAGATATCACTGCTAAAATCAGAGTCGATTGTACGATTCCGACTTTACCATGAGCATATGTTTATGAATCACTATGAAATAATAGTGATACCAGGTGTTCGCAAAAGGGTGAGCGTATCCTGTCCCACCGATGGCACCCGTCACAAACACATTGCAAAGGTAAGACAAGCGTTCACCTGAAAAAACACGGGAACATATGTAACATGTCAAATTTCATGATATAAACATGTTCATGATATGGTCTGAATCGTACAATCAACTCTACATTTAGCAGATATTTCTTATTATTATGGAAATATTTTTTTTGACGTTTTTAAGGGACAAAACACGTTTCCTAAAAGGATTTAAAAAAAATAATTTTGATCCAGATAATGCTGGAAAAATCTTTGCCTCATTGTTTGAAGAACACATATATTAGCTGAACATGCTAAACACGCTGAAAATAATGTCTTGTAAAAAAATAAGGTTTATTATGATTATGGTAATAGTATTTGTTGCTTTAACATACCAATTCCAGGAGACCCGTGAAGATCCGGGGTAGAATAGGTCTTCACCAACCTATGTTTGCCGTAAAAGGCGACTATGCTTGTCGTAAGAGGCGACTAACGCGATCGGGTGGTCAGGCTCGCTGACTTGGTTGGCTGACTGATTTGTGGATCGATGCTCATGATATCAATAACTGGATTGTCAGGTCCAGACTCGATTATTTACAGACCGACGTCATATAGCTGGAATATTGCGGCGTTAAACAACAAACCCAAAACCAAGCAAATTCCAGACTATCTTGTTTAAACGAAGAAGCAATTTAGATCATTTGACGGTCGGACGTAATTTTTAAAGTAGTTTACCTTCAGCGTCATTCTGTGACCGGGTCATCAGATGCAATCTTGATTGATTTGTGCTGCCTGTTTATCAGATTGATACAACACAACCATCCACGTTACGACGGTTTCTACATATACTGTATGTCCTTGACATTGATCATCTGTGTTTTCAAAATAGAGGCAGGTTTGTAGTCTTCCTGTTACCTGAAAGATCAACTCATCAGGAAGCTGGTGTTAAGAGTTGTAATTTACATCCTTATCATTTTTGTGAGAGTTGGTGATAGAATAAACGTGGAACCGAGTCACAGAAAGTAACGCCGTTCATTGATGTTATTTCACTAAGGAACTCTTCAGCACCAACAAACAGGAAATCCAAAGAGGAAAGGGTCTTCTTAAGATCATATATACCTAAAGAACAAATGTTCCGTTCAAAACGTAAATATTCTTAACTGCAGGACACATGTGTTGAATGTGTGATCAGTAATTATGTACACATAAAAAGTAAGAATTATTTTTGGTGGTAAACCTTTTCTTCCGTTATCGCGTCTCTCTCTGTTTTACAGAAAATGTGAGTTATGTGGTTGCAAAAAAGTGTCAGAAGAACATCAAATGACAAATCCCACCATCACCACTCTTGTTGTGTTATTTTGGATCTCTTTATTGTGGCGAAGATGAAGATACAATTGTTATCTAAGCACAGGATATATTTCAGAATTTTAGGTGGTAATAGAATATAATAACAGGATCTGGAAAGACGTTTTCTTCCTGCATCAGCTTCATGTGGGAGGAAAGGTCAAATCAGCATCGTTTTCAGGTTTAAAGAAGACTCAGACTGAGGGAAGGCCGACGTTGGTGACATAGTTAGATCTCCCTTTGTGATGCTCACGGCAAAGCTGTCATTGCCGTGGACTCTCGGAAGTTGATTCCAAATATCAATGTCACACAAGATATTTCGTGAATCTGACTTGGTAAATGCCTTCATAATTACGAAGACGAACACACTATTGATAATTACCCGTTTTCCATGTTTTTGCATGGATATGAATTTCCATGTCTCTCTCAATATTCTATGGCTACACTATTGAATTTAAGTCCATTAGCCTGTATTAGTTGAAATTATTGGTAATGCGTGCATATAACAATTACTTTGCGGGGGATCCAGAATTGTGAAATATTCGTAAATATACAACTTAAATGCTGTATGAATTAAGCAAATACAAGGTACGAAGCTGGACAGGACAGGACAGGACAGGACAGGACAGGACAGGGCGGGCAGGGCAGGGCAGGGCAGGGCAGGGCAGGGCAGGGCAGGGCAGGGTATTTATTATTCAAATATATTCGTCTTGAAGGGGAGATTGTTTTCGTATAAAAAGAAGATTGAACGATATAACTGATTATAATTCATTTTTCATATATACTCTTCAACAACATAATATGTCAACGCCAGGGCATATTCTCGATTATCTACCGACACAGGTTCCATTGGGCGTAAAAAGGCAAAATAGTGGTGAACATGTTATGAATGGGTGGTAAGAATCGTTAAATCTATCTGCAGATTAGGATGGTTAAATGCCACCATAAGGTCCAACCAAGAAGGTAATGATGATGTGTACATCCAGTCATTATATCGTTTACAACAGATCTCAGAAGGGGCTAAGCTGTCTTAACTCCCTTACTATGCCCTTTGTCCTTCGCAGCAGAGAACCTGTCTTTCCAATAGTCAACCCTCTCTTCATGAAGAACAATACTCCAGCAGCTCCAGCCTCTGGTATATCTGCATTTCAGAAATTTAGAGATACAACTGAGCAAGTTCTTTCCACGTAGTTTACAAAGAGTGGCATATGGCTCTTGCTAAAACATTGTTTGATCGGGGTTATAGCATTCAGACACGAAGACATTGTGACATTGTGACGTTGGTCTTGTGTCAGCCTTTATACGTCTTACTAATAAGATACTGCCACTTGAAGTTGTTTTTAAATCCAACAGTAAAAGGCTAAGTGGTTTAAACCTATTGGTTGTACATAAATTTCATTTCATATAGTTCGAGTACATACGGAATGGGTCCAGGGTGGGCAAAAAGATATCAGCCATGCATACAATCAGCATTGGACAATGTCCTTACGCGGTATGGGGCTAATGTAGGCTGAACTATATTGGCCCCAAATAGGGCCAGCACTTGGACACTGCCATAAAAAAGATACTGGTCCAATATGACGTCAGTGTGCAAAACAGTATTGCCCTGTACTGTTCGGAGTCTTGCTGTAGTAATCGGGACAGTATTGGCCCTATTATGCAATGTTAGAAGGGGAACAGTTTCCACGCACATTTCAAGTGTTTTCTTTTTTAGGAGATTCTTTCTCAGGGGTACAAAGGCACTTGGTTCATTTGTAACCACATACGGAAATAGGTCAATTATCTTGATGATATCATGTATCTCCGCGAAACCTCAAATTGCCCTGAACGAAATTGCCCTGAACAATAAGCAGGGTTTCTCTGGCCTTACGACCAGCAACTGTGCAAATGCAACTGACACATTATTGGTAACCATGGAGGAGACATCAGCTGAAGTTCAATCTGTTTGAACTATATTCCGTGGCAGTGCAATGGTGAATACAATGTTTTTTTGCCATTTGCCAGAGAAATTCATTTTACTCGTCGTTAACGAAGCCTTGGAAATTTTGTTAGTTGTATACTTAAATAAACAGAATGTATCAAAACGAAAGTTGTCATTAATCACAAAAAAAGTTTAATATTTATAGACCGGACTAAAACAACAAGATGGAAGCCAAGAGTAGTTTAATACACTTAAAATTGTTCTTCCCGAATACAATATTGTAAGTTGAGAAACACATACAAGAGTACCTGTAGATATTGGAAATGTGAGTGCAAACAGATCATAGGACAAAGGCGATATGCAACAAGAACAAATTCAGCAGCCTTTTTGGAAAGAGTTAGTTCAAATACCTGTAAAATGTCTTATAATATTAATAGGGATAGTCGGTTTGATCATTTCAGCAATATTTTCTTAACAGCTTAGAAAATGAAACTGACAGCCCTGCACAGATACATGTAAATGAGGTTGAAGAGCTTGTATTAGAATCTTCCATAACAGTAGAAGAAATACGCCATTACGCATGTAAAAACTGGAAAATCACCTGGAATTGATAATGTGCTCGGAACCAATTATAATGCTCTTCCTACCTTCTTTGTTGAACAAGATATTTAACAGTGGATGTTTTCCGGATTTATGGATGACGGCAATTATTATACCGTTTCATTAAAAGGGCGACATAATTAATCCCGATAATTACAGAGGAATATAATTACCTATTTCGCTTGGAAAGATTTATTCGTGTGTATTAAATGACAGACTTACAAATTTGCAAGTGTTATGAGTAAACTTTCTGAAAATCTGAACATCAAGGTTTCAAAGTTGTTAAAAGAAGAAGAAATTGTATGAAGACCCATGTTCCTCACCCGTTACAAATCTCTTTTTGAATTGGACGAAATTTTCGCCCATTAGCTCTAACTTTTCTCTGGTAATGTCATTTCCTTTTATCTTAAGATCAGAATTTAGACACTTTGGCCCCATATGAGCAGATATCTTATTCATGTGTAAATATATGGGGCGTTATCCAATGCATATCAACTCACTTATTCGTAGTGGTGGATATTATCAAAAGCGTACGACATGTTGATTACTTTATTTAGATAACGTAGATAATAACAAAATGGCTTCAAATATATATTAGATATCTACTATTTCTACTGATTTTAGTTTTGTTTGACTGTCACAAACAGTTGGATATATAAACTGTTTAATATGTATGTTTTGTGCTATTAATATGTTTCAGCAAAATTTCATATCTACTGTTAATAACAGTTCAATATATAACCTCCAAAGAAAATATAAAAGAATGTAAGAACCAGAAAAGTAAACTATCTTTATGCAATTATCGAATTATAACTTCGAAGTATTTTAGTGGTTTGGAGGGGGACTATTACGATTGAGAAATAAATGAAGGTAGTTGGCAAAAAATCGATTTATGCATGAGAAACTATCCTTTAGGTGATCGAGGTATTGCAGGTGAATATCGATTTTTACTGTGCTACTTTTGATGCTTTTAGAATTAAGTATCTACCAAATCTACCAAAGATATGTATCACTTTAATGTTGATATGCATACATTTAAAAAAAATATTGTTTCAAACGATCCAGAACAAATAAAGTCAAGTTGCCTGTTTGGTTTTCATGCGAATGAAAGAATTGAAGAATTGAAAGTATTGATTGAATAGTCCCATAACGTAAGCCCCACGCTTGAATAACTTCTTTAAGTGGCATTTAGAAGTTGGTATGATGATTAATGGATATAGTTCTATAGATATATCCACTTCTTAATTACAATGACTGCGACGTTTCGATGTACATACTAACAAAGTTATCAATCAAGTGATAAACAGTAATGTGAAGGGAGGTTACAGACATGTGGATACATTGTAAAAAAGAAGTTGTAAATCCATAGAACTACATCGATTGTCCATGATAAAATAGTTTTCTAATCCACGAAAAAAATTCTCACATGTGTTATCAACTGTGACTACGCGTATATCCGTCAACATGGGGATTCCGGGTGAATGAGCCCCTAAGACCCGACTAATGAGGATCGGATGGTTACAATGTGTGATCTAGATAATTGTGTAGTGTCATACCCTGACGGTGAATAGCTGTTTAAGCTTTACAATCATGGCCTGTCTGGCCAAGGATCAATTACTTACAAGCCGCCGTGACGAAGTTGGAATATTGCTTGGTGACTGCGGCATAACACAAACATTTACTCACTCAATAAATCAATAAGAACGAATGTCCCTGTCTTGTATGTTTCGATACATTGTCGTTAACAGTAGTGATGATTACGATGATGGAAATAATATATATTGGAAACGTATATTTTAATGTATGGGAGGTAAATGACTGTTCACATTGAATTGCCATGTGGACATATCAATTGGCTGGTACAAATTGATTCGTTTTATTGGATTATTTATGACTGCGCTTTAACCATGTGCAAGGAAACAATACTGGTATCAGTAGTATTCTTCAAGGTTTGTCACACAGAACCCAAAGATAAAGCTGATAGAGACAAATACTCAAGGTCTGTATGATCAAGCCTTAACTTGAAAACTCTTTCTTTAAATGTTTGCATGACTAAACCATATGAACTTTAGGCTTCACATAAATGCCAGTCGAAAACAACTGATGTCATGTGTATTATATTACAATAATAATATATTACAATAATAATATTCAGGTAATATACACAAAGAAAAAAAGTTAAGCACATCCGTATTTCTGAACGATGACAAATGGCTGGGCGATACCAATGTCATCGATAGAACAAACATTTGATAACAAATAAAGAAGATATTGGTGAGTTGGGATTGACATTTACTAAGAAAACCCACCATGTTAACACAGGTACTGGCTTTGATCTTAGACAATACCTAAAAATGTATCGAGCTGCAGGATGAAGTAAACGAGTTACGTTTGATGTTTCATGTATAATTTTTCCTTAGAGTCTCTACTTGACATGACGCGTGAAACAGATCAGTAGCGGGTATGATCCATTTGGCGTAAATCTTGTACAGGAGGATCGCGTGCCTGTATGTGCCGCCTCAGAATATCCCAAACATGTTCAAGGGGGTTCAAATCTGGGCTCATTGCTGGTCAGGATAGAGTCGTCATTGCATTGGCCCTCATGTAATCAACGACTGCATGCGAACGATGAGGCCTGGCATTGTCATCCATGTACTCAGGTCTAGTAGCAAGAGGGTGGTTGTCAAAATAAGGAACGTCGAATGGCCTCAAAACGTCCCAGATGAGCCGCTGTTATGTTGCCCCTTATGGTTGGTGACAAAATCCAACCTGCAATCATGAGAGATACACCCCAAACCATTACCGAGCCCCCGCCGTATGCAACAGTCGGTTTAATATTCCAGGGGATGGAGGTCGTGTTCCGGTGCCTTCAAACTCCCGTTCTTCCATCAGTGACGTGGAGCAGAAAGCGACTTTCGTCTGACCAATGGATCCGTCTCCAAGTTCTCAGATTCCAGTTCTGCCTCACAATACACCATTCTAAACGAGCAGCTTTGTGGTGATCTCCCAACAAGGGACGTTTTATGACTCGTCTAGCCCTCGGTCCTGCTGCTTTCAGCCGGTTCCTGACGGATCAGGCGCTGAAACGACGATTGGACATCCACAGCTGTTTCAGACGAGTACTTGTGAAAAGGGGTTCTCGGCGTATGAGACGAAGAAGGCCCTTGTCTTCGCGATGTGTCGTCACAGAAGGTCTTCCGGATCTGGGACGGTCCTGTACACCAATCTGAGCATGTTTCTCGACTAAACGGCTTACGACAGTGTGATGATGCCCCCATTTCCGACCAATGGCATTACAAGACATTCCTGCGTTATGCATGCCAATTATTTGCCATCTTGTGGCGTTTGATAATCGCCATCGTGTCATGGTCACACAATGTCATGGAATAACTGTTAAAAACCGAGCTTAAAAAAGCAATTTTTATGTTTGGGTATACTGCTTTTAGAGATATTCGAGGGTAGCATGCTGCACGGGCATACCATGCATGGCACGTGAGCTTTCCCCCCGCATGACTGATCACATCATTTCGAGAAAACATTATTCTTTCCGTAATTATATCTTCCATGACTGTTACAAACAACGGGAATGTATTATGAAATATATTAGGGTGTGCTTAACATTTTTCTTTGTGTATATCTCCAAATATATTTGGATTGTGTTTGAAGTACGTGCATTTGGTCTAAAGTCGCAAAGTTGATCAACATAATATTGTTTCTCAATAAGTCTTTGACCTTTTCAATAGAACTAAAAGGATTTTTATTAAACGTCACTGTTGCAAAAAAAGACAAGCCATATTAATATTCCAATCACATCCGACACATCTCGCTGCCCTTGTTCAGAGCCAGGTTGGACAAATCGCTTGTAACGTTCAGGGACTTATAACTGGAAAAAGAACAAAACAAAATACATGACCGTAAAAGGACCAAAACCGTAACACTTTTCCCCTTTCAACGCCCATTTCGAAAAGGTAGACGCCACTTTAAACCAGTTTGCTTTAAACCACAGACACCATTTTGCTTATACAGTACGAAAGGGTCGTCGTCTGTATGTTCTACGAGTTCTGAAAGTTAATGGCCGTGCCATGTTTTTTTGGCATCTGTGACAGAGCTCATCTCAAACGTGAACAGTGCATATACGTCTTTAGTGACAAACCCTCATACATGTCTTTATACTACTTATTTACTTAGTCAAACCTACTTTGCATTGACGTATCCCTTAGGATTATGTGCACGACCTCACCAAATATTGTATGCCGCGTCAGTTTCGTGACGGGCCGTGACGTATTTGCAACACTCTGTTAATACTCCTGAGACGTGTCACAATGTGACGGAACATTATGCAATAAATGTGAAGGGAACATTTACCAAGACAAAGGGTTCAGGTATGGAGAACAAGTTTCTTTCTGATGGGCGAGGAACATTATGCTAAATGTATTAGCTTTGAACATTACATGAGTATGTCTGTCTTCCTGTCTGGGAAATGTTTATTTGTGTGTCATGTGTACAAGCATTTAAAGACTACCGGGCAAAAGAAAGTAAATATCCATGTTTGATACATGAATCAAATCAATGAGTATCTCACTGCAAATGAAGTGCACATGACGTCTCAAGAAACATGGGGATCGCAATTTCATAGCACACAGTAATGAGCAGAGTGAAGTGTGAATTTCAAAAGTATGCTGTCTTTTGCTGGGCAGTTTAGTTATAAGAACTTTACCATGCACACACACGCACGCACGCACGCACATACGAACGCAGACGTACATATATACACACATCCGTGGTGACGTGCTAAAATATATGACAATGAATCTGCCTCATCTTTCATAATAAAACTAAATATAAAGGAATGTTGTATGGTACCCACAATCCAAGGAACATAATCATGTTCGAATCCACGCCCAATGAATCCTGGCTCGACTAGGGGACGTAACTCAACAAACGCGGTGCCTCAGTCGACCAACAGCCCATGCTCCAAGGTGTGTTGTAAATATAGCAGTGTTAATATGATCAGTGTCTTGGTCAGACAATATTTGTGATGTTGAAGCCGTGCAGATGTCTTGTACACGGCCTGATGGAGTCGGTGGAATGAGATAAGTCCAACATTAGGCAATATTTCGTTTGTGGCGAGGCATATTTTAATTTCGAGGTTATATGATTATCGAATAAGCTGTATTAACATGGTTTTGTTATCCTTTGTCACAAAACATCAAGTAAATATGTGTCCATCGTATTTATGGTTCTCGTGTATGATAATTAAGAATTGACGTCAATATATTTTGCGTTTATAGAGGTATAAAGTAACGTAAAAATGGTTGTGCACACTGTGTAGATAAGCAAAGTGTGCAAACCGGTTTTTACATTTATATCTCAATAAGCTCAGAAACGTACTGAACTCAATTACAGATATATACATCAACAATAACAACTTCACAGAAAGCTTATTTTTTCTTTAACACACGAGAAACAAGAGACGATAACATGAAATATCTATTTATAATTCCGACTATATCATGAGCATGTGTTTATAAATCACTATCAAATTCTGATGATACCAGGTGTTTGCGAAAAGTGATTGTGTCCTACGCGACCGGTGGCACCCGTCACAAACACATGCAAAGGTAAGTCAATTGTTCACCTGAAGAAATACGGGAACATATGATGCAAGTCAGAATAGGGAATTGCATCGGACATCTTTTTTGTTACTGAGGCGTCAAATTTGGAAATATCCTCCTCATGTCTACCATAAAACCTGTTCATAAAAGTTTTACTGAGGCCTTGAATGTTGTGATCTTCATCAAATACCTTCTGAGCAAGATTCGTATGACGGTCTTGGTTGAAACAGTATGCTCGATTGTTCCTTAAAAGCTGTGAAATGTGTAACACCAACGGTAGGAGCTTCTGGAATATTGCTCGACATAAAGGGATAGTTGACTATGGGAAAGTCAACTTAGGCACCCATCGTTCATCTCCGAGAGAAGACCTTTGAGATTCTTTGAGAATCTTTGAGATTCTTTGAGAATCTTTGAGATTCTTGCAGAAATAATCCATTCTTGAAAGAAACTTTTTGCCTCAATTTTGATGAAAAAGGAATTCGCTGAAGAAACTTGTTATTTCACGTGTTTGCGTGGCGAGACGTGGTCATGTGTACTGCACATAGGTCACAGGTCACTAATCAGGCGATGTTGAGCAACGTTGGTCTCGGGAAATGGTTGCATGGATAATTGTCTTAAGTAGCTGGACTTCTGAGTGGTTCTTGTGCTTCGGACCTTCTAAGGCAAGCGATATTGTACGAAATGTGCCTCTGTGAATGAGTACCCTGTGGGATGATATCATGGAAATATGATTGTTAACCTCCTAGCGCCACACTGGCAGCACGGGTTGAAAACTCCCTGGAGAGGTGAGAATGAAAATCGAGTGCATGCTGACCGGGGTAATTATGGCATCTAGCATAAATAACGCAATAGAAATAGTCTATTTATTATCACGTTGAAAACTCATTTAATCTTGATTTGTCATGGAAGATTTCAGGAAGATTTATAATTTGCATTTTGATTTTGACATTTTAATGATAAATAGAGAGAATAAACCATTCATGTTCCCCGATTTAAGGTGAATTCAAGCCTTTCAGACAGGTGTCTAGGATTACGTACAACACAATCATCGAACACGTACCAACGGTATATTTTTCTTCATTCTAATGTCATGTATTAGTCGTAATCCTTCTACTGTGAATTGTTATAATGCATTATGACTAGCCGCTCTTCTCACATTGGAACGCCAACCCATGGTATATCTTTGTCTAGCGTGGAATCACTAGGACTTGGATGTGGCTAGACATCGGTGTGGCCAATCACACCGTCATTAAAAGCTTCTGTCGGATATCATCACAGACACTGAGAAAATAACGTTATCTTCTTGTCTATACCGAGGACAGGTCATTATCCTTAGATATGTCCTGTATAAAAACATCATGAAAATATTCTCCAATTAATAATAATAATAATATGATTGATAGTAATGTTTGATTTTGCATCAATATGTAAATATGAAATATAGATTATGTAATGAATTTAATGAGATTGTCCAACCCATTGTCACTGGATTCCCAGATTTGGCACAAACACAATATCTTAAGCGAAATGATGGAGTGGCTCGATCATTGTATCACCATCATTGTCATGCTTGTGGTTTTGACACGGAGGTCCAGCCATGGTACAATCCAGACTATGTAGAGGGCGTAATTGAAAATGATGAATACAAAATTCTTTGGAATAGGTCCGTATACAGCCTCAGACGACATATCCAGGCCAACAAAGCTGATCTTGTCCTTTTTGATAAATCCAATGAAATCATTTATATCATGGAATTTTCTGTGCCTTTTGACAGTGAGTGAGTGAGTGAGTGAGTGAGTTGGGTTTAACGCCGCTTTCAACAGTATTCCAGTTATATCACGGCGTGTCAGCTTAATTATGGAGGGAAGCCCGACGTGATGCAGGTCTCAAGACGTTTACCACTCCTGTGAAACCCACGAGCACGGGTATGGTGCTGACAAACCTAGAAACATAATCGGGGCGAACCGGGATTCGAACCCACAATCATTGGTTTCTGGCGTGTCAAAGGGACGCAACTCTGCACAGCGAATCGCGGCGCCTTATACGACTGGGCCACCGAGCCCCCCGACCCCCCCCCCCCCCCCCCCCCCGGACAGTAATGTGATTGACAAGATTTCAGAAAAAAACATGGAAAATATGCAAACCTCGCTTTCGAAATGTCACACTTGCATCCCAAGTACCAAGTTGTCCAACTCCCCATTGTTCTCGGTGCCTTAGGTTTGGTACCTCCCAATTTGTTGACTGACATTCGGAGGGGACCCGGGTTTGCTACCGGTTTGCTGACAATCTGGGTAATGCAGAAGGCTGCAGTGTTGGGGAGTCTTCACATTCTCCGACAAGTTCTGGGTGGGTTCGACTAGGCAGCGCTTCCTGGGTGAAGTCCCATTCGCTGTCTGGGTTGCGTGTAGAGGGGCAAGGACCCTGAGCTTGTGATGAGCCTAACCAGCCTGACTGCGCCAGGATCACCCAAACCCTCTTTGCTGCATTTTTAATTTTAATCTGTAACTACTACTACTACTACTACTACTACTACTACTACTACTACTACTAATTATAATAATAATTGATGAAAACAATTATTTGAGATACGTTGATAAATTTAATTGCATGAAAAATTTACAAATAACCATTGCTGGTTGTGTCAAGTTTTGATACAATGCGTTGCCTATAGGTTACACACAACCAAATGTTTTCCCATAGACTTCTATAGTAACGTTATAGCTTTTTAAAAAATAACTAGGCATTCAACAGCCATTACATTTACATATGTGCACAGTCTGGCCTTAAAGCTGCAATAAAAACACAAATTTTGGCTAGGTTACCCAGCTCCTTTTCCGAGTACAGGAAGCTGAACACACCAACCCCAGTTCCGCACCAAATATCACCTGCTTGAAAATATCATCTTGTTCAAAAAGTCAGCACCAAATATTGAAAAATATGGGCAGTTTTAATTACTGGATGGATGTGCTTTTAAAAGACATACAAATCTTACACAATATCATCCAATCACAGCCTGCATATGTCTCTTGATCTGTACTGAAGGCACTGTCACAACCAGTTCTGATTTAGTGTAGTAGAACCTGTAGCGTATAAAACCTTTCTTGCAGTCAGCACTTAGGTTGGCTGCACATTGTACACAATATGTAAGCACTTAGGTTGGCTGCACATTGTACACAATATGTAAGCACTTAGGATGGGTGCACATTGTACACAATATATAAGCACTTAGGATGGATGCACATTGTACACGATATGTAAGCACTTAGGTTGGCTGCACATTGTACACAATATGTAAGCACTTAGGATGGGTGCACATTGTACACGATATGTAAGCACTTAGGATGGATGCACATTGTACACGATATGTAAGCACTTAGGTTTTATGCACATTGTACACAATATGTCAGTACTTTGATTGCATTCACACTAAAATGTGCCAATAAGCAGGTATATATGGCATGCCGGTCGAAAAATGTATTGTGGGCGATGAACGATAAAAATTGACCACGGAAAGTGGATTGTGCGAGGTGAATGTACGAGGGGCTTTGTATTGTGTATTTAAAAAATAATTTGTATTTACTGCTAACTAATCAGTTCGACAAGTTACATCTTTTATCGAACTAGTGATATCTACAAATGCCACTCATGTGTTTCCACACTCCGTCAGGTATTTATCTTAAAATGAGTCATTGATATGGCTCAATTAATACTTTACAGAATGATTTTCAGATCTCATACATGCGTAGTATGATTTATATTTTATTTAATTACATTTAGATATTGAGTTTGTGGTATCAATAGTTCTTGTCTTGACAAATAAAAAATACCCTCTCAACTTTAAACCGCATTATATCTCCTGGGGCTAGTGTGTGTCAAGAAAAACTTTCGAAATAGTATAACAGTTAATATTTCACTATCACATTTTATAGCTTTTATATGTCCTATTTATACATTTAGCAATACATCTAGATGTATGATATATATATATATATAGAATCATTGAACAGGTGTAATATAATTGCAATCCACATATTTGTTCAGGTTAGGTTTGCATAAACACCAGTTTGTAATTCGTTCGTGAAGAAGTAAGTGAGAGGATATCATATTTTTCTAGGTTGTTGTCATGTTGACCTGTGTTTGCTGAGTCAACTTTTACAATTTGGCGTGATTCAGTCCAGTGACATGCATGCTGATAATTGACTTAGACTTTGAGGTACCCTACCCCTTAGTATTGAAATGGAGAAACCTGATATAGATTTGATTTGACACCAGAGGGTCAATCACCGATGGAAATTGATAAACGATGTCTCACTATATGCCACAACTAAACGTTGGGCGAAGGAATTTCAGTGTGGGCGAGAGAATTTGCACGATGACTCCAACTCTGGTCGACCAGCAGCCAGCACCGCAAAAGAATGATTGATGCCGTTCACAGCTTGGTTCTGAGGAATATTATACGCCGCGAGTTAAAAGATGAATACAGGCCTCTACTGTGGGTTTCAGTAGAAACAAACCTTTTTGGCCATTACAATGGCTTGTTCCCAATAGGTTCATAGATATAGGATATAATGCGGGACATCACCAGATATAATCGCAACCCAGCTGATTTTCGTTTGTGTAACAGTGGATGACACCTGGATTCTTCCCCATGACCCCGATAGAAAACAACAACAACAACAACGAAAACACGGAGTGGAAACACTTCAGGTCTCCCAAAAACAAATACGTAGACAGCAACCAGATCCAATAAATTATGGACACCCTCAGTTTCGACAGCAGAGGCATAATGCACATCGATTATTTACAACAACGAACAAGTATGAATGGTGAATATAATGCCAACTGATTAAATCAAAGCAAAGCGTCGCGGCAAACTTCAACGTCGTGTTCTCCTCCGTCAGCACAATGCTCTAGTTCACAGCAAGTCATGTTGCAATGGCTGCTTTACGGGAATACGAGCATCTATCCTATCCATCTTATTTGCCAGATGTCTTCAAATTAAAAATAAACACACAGATTGTGTGGGACGCAGATTTGGTTGCTACCACGGACGGCTGGTTGACAGACAGTGTTTTTACCCTTTTAAAAACAGGGATACCTGGCCTGGGGAAAGATCGGCAATGTGGATGATACTGATATTGTTCCTTGTAAAAACGCCAAACACATTTCCGCATAAACGAACCATTCTCATGGAGAAATGTTCTTTTGTAGACTTTTTAAGAGTTATCGACCGGGCTTTGTGAGGTTTCACTGTATCAGCAAGCGTCTGTGACAATGGGAAATATGAGATAAACGTCTTACTAAAATGACATTTGTAGATCTGGAATCTGATATTATTGTATCCAATTGATTACATATTTTTGACCTAAGAAGCAGAGAAGCCAAGTTATGTCAAACGATGTAAGCAACACATCTCGCTTTTTTAATATATTTTAATGCGTCATCTTTTACCAAAAAACGAACATTAACAACATTTATAAGAGCCTAAACGCATAGAAATCCGACACGAATCGCCAATAGGTTTTGCTATCTGACATTTGGAATGTCTATCTTTTCATGTTTTCTTCTGAGGAACATCAATACTCTGTAAAACACTTAACACTTGTAATTGCAGCTTCTTGACAGTCACTCTGTTATTTACTACCTTCTCCTTGGGCCTGATAGTAACACATGGAAACGGCTCAATGCAGATTCCTGACTGTGGGGAAATAGGTATACATTGCAGCACCTACTATTTGAAGCTGTATGACTCCGGAGCAGATAGGAATGACGGACCATGGCTCGTCATTCTGCAGATGTTCTGACTGCTGTAACTCGTCATGAATCAGTACAGATGAATCTCCAGAATTGTTTGTTAGTTCGTTTTATATATTCAATATAAAAATCCAGCTACATGACGGCGGCCTGGAAATAATCATGTATTTGTGTAATGAGCAATTAACCAGGCCATCAGGGCAGGATAACACGCAATCAATCAGGTCATCGATACTGACCGCCCGATGTTGGGGACCTTTTCTAACCCGGATTCCACACGGGTCTCTTCCATAACTCATTACGTTGTTGAAAGATCGCAGAACTTACCTTAAGTAATCCTCCGTGAGAATTATTATTTTCGGTCATGCTGAATGACCCATTTATTCTATTTTTTTCACTGCTTGCGAGGCAGCACATAGCAACGTGACGTCATCTGAACAGATTGTCATATAATTGCAGATGACGTCATCTATCGTCCATCACGTCACACACGATCATTACAGCACAATAGATTTAGTGAGCTGATGTCTCCACTTGAGATCGAAAAATCTGCATCATATTTCTACATGCTGTCAACTAATGCAGACAAATAGAAATAACTTGTGGACAAATAATCCTTATTTTCACATGGCTCGAGATTACGTCTATAGTTAAAGATTCTCCGACACCATCACCCTTTGTGTGTATATATAATCGGGATTATTTGTCCACAAGTAATCTTTTGTCTGCATTAGTTGACGACATGTAGAAATATTATGCGGATTTCCCGATCTCAAGTGGAGACATCAGCTATATATACATATACATACATATATATATGCGTAGCGTGCGGTGTGTCTATGCCTCTGTGTGTGTGTGCGCGCGCGCGCGCGCGTGTGTGTGCACACTAGTGAATCTCATCTTTCACCACCGCATGACATTCGCATGTTTACATCATCAAGTATTTCAAAGCGATCAGTTGAAACAACTCACTGACAGCCAACACATTTCAGATTAAGTTACATATGGATTAAATATATCTAATCCCGGTACATCCAGACGAATCGAACCCAAGTCTTGTGTGTGACGAGGGAACGCTTTAAGCACCAGTCTACCATACCACCACAGTAAGGCATAAACATTCTCTTGGTGGAGATACAACTCTTGTCATTAAATGTACCTCCCAGATGCTGTACACTAGCTGTCGTTGTCCCGAGACTGATGCTGCCTTTGTTCAAGCAATGGTCTTTGTTCAATCGATTGTGGAAAGACATGTAAAGTCCAGGGCTACGGTGACAATTGTATGAATATATATCATTGCATTCAAATAGTTAAGTTACACTGCGACAATATAATACCAGTTTGAAGCTATTCTAAATTCTAAATAATGAGCAGCACTCAATCAGTGTAAGAGTTAATAATTTATTAATGTGAAGTTTACGCGATATACGACTTTACCAATGTACGAGAGGTCGGTTACATGACCGCGAAATTGACGTTCATAAGTGTATGAACGACGCAATATGAAGTTCATACGCTTTTCACGAGACTGTATGCCTGAAATGACGTAAACACTGACCACTGATTCATTCCTTGGATAACCAAAGCGTGAATGCATACAGCAGCGTTGTTTTTGATTATTTAATCTTGACCTCAGTTTTTCACATACATTGAGAAAAGTCAGTTTCTGCATGCTCGTTCACGAATATCCTCGCTTCGGCCCATCCCAGTGAACAAAACGAAGAAATGCACATCCAAACTATCGTAGTATCGACTCAATCCGTGTATAGAATAAAAGTGGCAAGCTAAAGCAATCTATGAATTAACCTTAGTATCTATTCGATCTATATCTTTATAGTCACCGTCCAATAATGGGCAGACTGATCAATGATGATTAACACATGTAACCGCCACAGGTTCATAAACAACTTCGGTCACGTTTATCGTTTCGGTCATTTTGACGTCTTGTAGCTGATGCAAAATATATGACGACGCGCCGTCAATCAGACTTTTATTGAGGTAGTTCTTAACAGACATTTCTCATCCAATGATGATTAAATATTTAAATACATTTGTATGGTTGTCAGTGTATAAATGAAGTCACGCGTAGATCTAAGTATTAAGATACTAAATAAAATTGTGTGTAGATTAAGGCATTCATCAATTCTTAATTAAACTGTCATAAATTGAAAGATGAAAGTGAGGTGACATTTGGGTTATAGACGCTTTCAAGATTATTGCAAAATTATAGTGTGTGTGTGTGTGTGTGTGTGTGTGTGTGTGTTTTGTGTGTGTGTGTGTGTGTGTTTTGTGTGCGTGTGTGCGTGTGTTTTGTGTGTGTGTGTGTGTGTGTGTGTGTGTGTGTGTGTGTGTGTGTGTGTGTGTGTGTGTGTGTGTGTGTGTGTGTGTGTGTGTGTGAGAGAGAGAGAGAGAGAGAGTTTTCCTTGTACTGGTCCGAACTCATGGCGGTTTTATAATGCTAGTCCACTGAGATAAAATGACGCAGTACTTTTAATGCCGAGCACAAGTGTAATCTTTTAACGTCTTTTGGTATGAGGCCGCCTCCGTGGTCTAGTGGTAAAGCGTCCGCCGGAAGAGTGGAAGGTCCTGGCTTCGTTCCCGGTTGCGTCAGAAACAAAGACGTTAAAAGATAGTACTTGTTGTTACCCTGTCTAGCGCTCAGCATTAATGGACTAAAACAAGGACTGGTCGGCTCGGAGTCAGTATACTGTGTCTGAGGAGGGTATTCATGTTAAACTGCGACATGGTATATCAGTGGGCTAGCACTATAAATCGGCATCAGTCCGGACGAGTACGAGCAGCCACACACAGAGACGTGCATGCACTTCGCTACATACATGCAATAATCTAGGACGCGACGTTAAACCCCATTTCTTCTCACCTTTTGGTATGACACGGCAAGGGGATCGAGTTGGCCATGTGATCCGCTCTCCGGCTGATGCTCTCCACGAAGTCGGTCATTCAATTTGAGAAACACAGTGATGTGGATTAAGGAAGTAAACTCTTACAAGAAACATTAATCACAATTAGCTTAAAAACTGAAAGTTGGAATAAATACCAAATCGTTTGCATTTACATTTGTCCATTGTTCAACCACCTTCACACCGCATTGATATTTTCTATGCTTGAATATATGCAAACGGTGTTCTTCCAAGCAATTTGGGATTGGTACTAGAGACAAAGTACCCGTGGTAATTATACAATTCAAACACTATATTAAGTAACTGTCATGGTATGTGATATATTTTAGATAATAGAACAAGAATAACACCAATGTATGAAATCAAAAGTTTCTTCAATCGATATTTTGATTAAATCATCTCAGAATATCTCCATTGAGCATAACGCAATTGCTTGTCCACCAATAACTGTATAGACCTACCAAAATCAATAGATGAACAGCCACTTAGGCGGTAAACTACTTCGTCCTGGCATCATAATGAAGTCAGTGGTCTGATTGTAAGCGATAGGTGCATAACGTCCTTCTGAATTAATATCATATAAGCGATCACATTCAATTACTACACGGCCTACATTAAAGACATCTGGTAACAATATGATCAGTCCAATGATAACCAGGAGAAATACATCAGTGTCATCGAGTCTTTGGTTACAGCTAGGGTTAATGCCCATGGGTATTAGAATTATTCTCATATATATAAATAGATTTTTTTCATTATAGGCGATAATGTAAAGAATTACAAGGAATGGAAATGATCAAAGGCATTGTTACCCGGAGAACATGCATTGAAAATGCCGCTCACTGTGGCGTAAATACGGTTTGAACATCATCATTTTATACTACCGGGCACCCATTTGCAGCTGGGTGAACAGAGAAGTATTTCGAGCAAAGCCACTTGCCTTGTCCACGCCGCAAGCGTTAACATCGCCTTATGTAAGATATGTATTCAATGCACAAGACCACCATTTCGCATTAAAATGCCGTGGTGTCAAATTCAAAAATGTTAGGCTGGTTATAACTACATGATCTGAGCTTCTTCGGAACTGGAAGGCTACAAGCCAAAAGAACAGTATACGATTTCACATTAATTAGTTTGTTCGATGAATATAGATAGCTCTACTTGGAATCAATTTACAATTTTATTAAGAAGAAGGCTTATCTAGATCTTCTTATTCAATAATGATGTGATGGTGCATCTATCATATTCTGGACAAGCATTGCCGTTTGTCATGGAAAACGTTATTCCCATATTTGTATTTTTTTTTGTCAGTTAGAATAATAAAATAGGCTTCATTTCAGATACATATAACTTGAAAAACACCCAAGGATATATTTTCAAACTTGAAAGGCCTTTTTTTGGTTGTGAAGGATGCTATTGATAACAATCATGTGTTAATGCTAGATGTTCTGGCGAACGACCCAAGATATGTATTGAATATGATCATGTCACAGGATGTCCTTTTCATATTTTTATAACGTTTTCTCATTATTATAAAACTCATAAGGTTTAGTTTTAATTAATCAAACTGTGATCAAGTGCCACAATGGTTTCCCTAATGTTAATGTGGTGTTGTAGCCAGATTTCAATGTATTACAGCATCTGCAGCTCATACAATGAGGAGAACAAAACTGGATATCATCTCGAACACATATACAGTTTGGACGTTCACACAGACACAGAATGGCTATCTTCTGAAGTTCATTTCACAAACACCTGGTATCAAACTTAGATGTTGATAATTCATATTTACACTGTACCTTGTTTATGTCGCATATAGACCATGAGTAATTGCCCCTACGCCTTTGGCGTTTAATGTACAAGAAGGAATATAACTGATATTCAAGATAAGATAATAACGCCCATCCCTCAACCAATGTATGTCCATGTAACTGTATACGATTCCAGATACCACATGCGCATGACAAATATAATTCCGTTCCACCACAAGAGCAGGAGCCTTGTACTTTAAAGTACTGAATTGGCAAAAGTGCTGTGTCGCATGTTTTTAGAACTGACCTTAGTCAGAATGTCCGAGAGGATTCGTTTATAATTTCAACACAACCACATATATCTTATGCTTTTATAATATATTCCAACTATATTACACTGACAAGAATAGTATATAAAGTTTACTAACTTGCCTAGTTAATTTCACTGCCAACTCACACTAACATGTTCGCAGACCTTACTAATCAGTCAATATGCTTTACTAGGTGGGCCATCGTCACTAACTACATACTGTCATTGTCAGTTTCTTGTATGAGATATTAATTTGAAACGTCGCTATCACCCTGTCGTCACAAGTGTCAATTTTCCTAGTCACCATGAGCTTGGTTTATTTGTACATTTTTACATTAAAATGTAACAAGTTCGTTGTAAATCTCATCCGTATTTGACTTATAACCTGATGATATGCATCTCATTAAACATGTTTACGGGTGTTCTATAATTCTAAACATATTTAAATGTGCTTAAATTCTAAACATGTTTGGATTATGAGTATGTTGTGTTTAGGTGGCGTTTAGGCTTATATGTTTAGATAGAACACATCAAATGTGCATACCGTTTAGGATTGAAACACATTTCTAAACATGTTTTGTATGCGTTTACAATCTTAACACGTTTTTACAGTGTGGTTTAAGTAGTAAATTATACTAATTTAATAAGTGATATTTATAGAGTTGTACGGATAACTTCATGTCATCGAACAATAGCAATGAAAACAAATGCTTTGTAATAGGCATAAACAACGATCCACACCGTCGGAGCTCGATGACATACATCCTTGTAATACATTCGACCACCAATTCTCATTAGTTGGTTCTCACGAAATGGAGCCTAGGGATAGAAATAGTTAAGTCGTTATAAGTGCACAAAAGTACTGATGTTACTTATATATTTCTTGCCGCCATTTACACATCTCTGGTGTACATGTATCCTTCAGCTATGGTGCTTTTTGTAAAATGCATCTTCAAACTTGCAAACCCTCGTGTCTAACTTCAACCAATAATCAGTTTTCGATCAGAAATCGTTACGTTATAACTACATTTGTTTAAAGAAATCTTAACTTCGATTTCGTTTCACCAAAGAGATATTGTCCATTTTGATATGGTTTAAACAAAATGCCGGATTTAATCATCATTAAAAAGGAGGACCTTTTCACATAAAACCCCCCAAATAAAATACATAAAATTTACGATAGATTACTTTTCGTATGTAGTGACTACTAACATTTGAAGCATTAAAACGGTAATCTGGTTTGAAGGCACATAAAGAAGTTAAAATGTACTCAGTTGAAAACTTTCATTTCGCTTTGTAAAATTTCGTTTTGTATTTATGAGGTAATTCCAAGAAGTAGCAATTGTCTGGAAAATAACGACGAACCTATAATCATTTTTCAACTTGTGACAGGTGTAGAAACGTTATAATCATTTTGTGATTTAGTTGAGAATTGCTCTGGCATTTTGAGGTTTAACACCTCGGGTAATCGCAGAGTCGTTTTCACGTTCTCTATGAGATAGACTGGATAATAAATCCGCAGTAAGTGGGCTTTATGTTTGCTTTACTGACATTTTTACGTTACCCAGTGGAACAAAGTATTAGTTGTTCCTGTGACAGAAGGACCAAGTGTTTCATCAGCTTATAGATGAGAAGAGAATGAATGAAGATAATAATAATAATAATCTCAATGTCAGTGTTGATTTTGTTGATGGATCTGTACTGCTGGGTGGTACAGAAATGAGTGTCAACCAAGTGAAGTGCCATATTAAATCAGCCAAGACTCAGTTCTTCAAGGCGAGGCTATATGAACGACAACTGCATCGAGTGTATGTGAAGTGTGTTGAGAAGGTAAGCAGCCCCGCTGACTCCTTTGCTTGGATGAAGTCGTCTGGCCTGAAAAGTGAAACAGAAGGCTTTCTGTTTTCTGCTCGGGACCAGTCACTTCTCACTCGAAACCGTCAATGTGTGATTTTGCATCAAAATGTATATATGAAATGTTGATTATGTAATGAATTAAATGAGACTTCCAACACATTGTCAGTGGATACCAAGCTTTGGCACAAACACAGTATCTTAAGCGACATGATGGAGTGGCTCGATTATTTTATAACCGTCTCCGCCATGCTTGTGGTTTTGACACAGAGGTACGACCCGTAAAATGCGTCATGGAAAATGATAAATACAAAATTCTTTGGAATAGGCCCGTATATAGCCTAAGGCGTATCCAGGCTAACAAACCCGATCTTTTCCTTGTTGATAAACCCAATGAAATCATTCATATCATTGAATTATTTGTCCATTTTGTCACAAAAGCGATGGACAAGATTCAGGAAAAACATGGCAAATATGCGGACCTCGCTTTCGAAATGTCACGCTTGCATTCCAAGTACCCCATTGACCTAGGTGCCTTAGGTTTGGTACCTCCCACTCTGTTGAACGACAGAGCGTACCCGGGTTTGCTGCCCGGAATACGGTCCTTCTGTCAATCTGGGTAATGCAGAGGGCTGCAGTGTTTGGGAGTCTTCACATTCTTTTTTAATCTGTAAATAAATTGAGCTGATTGTTTGATGTTCAAAACAAAGCAAATTCATCAAATATAATCAGAGTTATAAGTTAGAATCGTTATATATCATGACGTCACAGTCGGATGTATGTGACGCCGTTCCAACAATAGAATGACTATCTGATATCACAACACGTGATTGAGAATTCCACTTTTCTACATTTCCTCAGAAAATAGGAATATGCATTTTACCCTCAGCAGACATTAAGGCTATCAAACTTCTGGCGAAACCGCATTATCGCTGGTTCGAGAAGGGTGCTAACTCCGTTTGCCTAATCAGAAGTTCGAGGTGGGCCCACATTCGAAACTAAACGCACTTGTTGTTGAGAATCATTAATTCGTGACCAACTCGGGTTATTCCTGGACAAACCGAGTAGCGACTCGTGCCCCTCTCGTGGCCACTTTTGTGACCGGGTTCCGTCTTAGCGCAAACGAGCATACCTAAAACAGTTCACATATATTTCCCCATATATTATATATATTTCAGATGCAATTTAAAGCACATCAGGACATGCGGAATTATACAGTATGATTGAAAACATTTTTAACTTGTCTTGGGTATATTTTTAGATGGAAGGCATATGTAAAATCAAAAATTATTTCTGAGAGATTCTTTGACGAAGAACTTAAAATCATACGCGCATTCTGATTGGTTTGTCGTATTTTTGCACATAACATTCATCGATAGGGTGATGAGTCTTCTTGCAGGTTACGGAAAGGGGCGAGTGGTGGCGAATGGTTGAGAATATGTACTACGTAAATAAACCCGCAATACAAACTATTTTGTCTATTTAAAATAAGTATTATGACTTATAATTGGATTAGAATGTACAAATGCGAAGACACTACAGCAGAACTCACTTCTACGAACATCGCAAAACTAGGTCCTGGGGTCATTAATATGCATGAGTTATTCCTTTTATGGAACAAGTTCTCGGGAAAAGTTTGAGGTAATAGGCTTGTATCATTTCCGAGTTCAATTCAAGTGTAGACATATTTTCAGGCTTATATCGCCACCAACACTTATGATTAGATTGATGTGTTATACTGGAAAAAGTAGAATGAGTGGTATTGCCTCTGTAAATTTAATTTGAAGTAGATCTTTGTTTCTTGCTTTGTAACTAATCTTGCAAAACTATTATGGAACGAGTGTGGTCAGCTATGATGACGTTATTCAAACTTCAAAGACTGTGTGTGCCTTTCGTCACACTAAATAGTTTACAAAGACGTTTCCCGTCAATATTACAAAATGAGAATAATATATAATGCTACATACCCATGCAAAGTAATGACAAATGTGAGCCCACTGAATGACTTTGTCAACCCAATGAAGCCCAGCGATTTACAAATGTGGGCCCTGTTTCGATCACTATATGACGGAATTGGGCCCACATTTTAGAAAATGGTTATAAGTAAGCCAAGCTAATGAAGCTTAGCGATTGATAAATGTGGTCCCTCCTGTTGCAATCACCCACTAGTGGATATACAAATGTGGGCCCACTTGTTTTGATCACTACATATGACGGGAACAATGTGGGCCCACATTTTTGAAAATGGTTATTCATAATTAAGTGGAATTTCGCTATTAATAAATGTGGTCCCTCCTGTTTCAATCAATATGACGGAAGAACGTCTGCCCACATTTAGGAATTGATTATCTTCACTAATTTATCAACCTTACGAAGCTAGGCGATATACAAATGTGGGCTTACTTGTTTCGATCATCATATATGACGGAAAAAATGTGGGCCCACATTTTAGAACATGGCTATCAGCAGTAAACCAATTTAAGAAGATGTACGGATGGAAAGATAAATACGTAATGCATTCAAACATTTAATTAAGAATGTTTTACCTTAGAGATAGGGCATTTAATAGCTGTCCCAACAACAACGTACAGCGTAAATACGAAAACAACGGAGATAGTTCCCGTTTGAAATTAGAGTGACCTCCCTTTCCCAATATGAACCACTGATAATGGGGTTTCGCCAAACTTCCTTTTCCGTGTTTCATTAAGAGGGAAGCTCGGGATGTCCTCTGTCTCCCAATCCCCAATATAAAAACGCATCCACAACATGCACCAGACATTTTATATCTGTTGCCATTGTGGTCATCAAATGGACATTTCCATCCTTCATTACTTGTGAATCCCGGGAGATGATCAGACTTTGAGTCCGTACAGTACTATACACCTCCACATCAGGTGAAGCAGGCCATATTATTCATCATAGCGTCATGATCTGGAATTGACGCAATTAGCCCTTAGCCATCAAAAGATGAGTAGGACTCATCGAGAAGACGATCTCCGTCACTGGTGGACTATTGCCCTGAATCAACATAGGTTAAACAAGAGTTTAAGAACAGATAGAGGGGATACGAAGGTGATCGGTTAGGTACAGGCCGGATACTTTAAGGCTTGACATTGCCATTACTAGCGAGAGTTCCTGGTGCCTCCTTCGGGGATAGTATCATGGTATCACTCAAATATCATCTTCAGCCATTCTCACGACTGTCCACGCAAAGCGCCGCTAGACTATTTTCCCAAACATATTGACTGGCCCGCAAGGCCTCTTGACTTAACTCCGATCTGTTAGTCTGCTTAAGGCTAACTTCAGAGACGGCAAGGTTTCGTCCTGATGTTCTGAAACGTGTTTAGTATGGGGCTATAGCCTTGACCATAAGGTACAAAGGATCGTATTCAGGTCAATATACATGGACACCTATTGCTACTGGGTGTTAACCGTGTCCAGTACCAACTTGTAGACTCACCCCGGGGTCCACAAGCGCTGACTAATAACCAGGTCAGAGTGTTCATAAAGCCTGGGCTATCCTAGCCCCACTAGATTTGATGACGTCTTAAAGCACTTAAGCGAATAAACAAAATTGCAGATATCAAAGCTTACTGTTACCAACATCCAAATGCGTCCACACGCTGACGTATATAAACTAGTGTAGGTAAGAGTGTTAGATCATGATATCGTAGTCAAAGTAGATACTGGAACCTGTAGTTACCAAATTCAAACTATGTCATTTGCAAACTATGTTCTCTCAGTAAATATGTTCATTGATACATTTTGACAAATGTTTTTATAAGCCGAGCATTTTCTTTTAAGATCATCCATAAAATAACATTCTAAATCATGTTAGGTGAGGTGAAAAGGGTTTTAACGTCGCATCTTTCAAGATCTGTGCACTTATTTAGCGACGTACATGCACCAAGCCGACCAGTCCTTAGTCTATTTCCTTAATTGTGGGGTAAAGTGGTATGACTCGGTCGGGGATCGAACCACCGACATTCTGCTTTCCGGGCAGACGGGGGTCCTAGTGTTAGGGGAAATCGTCCGAGAAAATCCCATCGACATTCAACACTTTCACAGCTAGATGGATAGTATCCGTGAAGTCCATTACTGCTGCTGAAATATTGCCGAAAGCGGCCTAAAACCGTATTCACTCACTCACTTTGAGCTTAAAAAATGTCACTGAAGTATCATTAAGCGGTAATGTACACTGTACCCATATTTCCATATAAATAAGAAATCTCCAACTATACCATAATCATGTGTTTATGAATCACTGTCAAATAGTGATGATACCAGGTAGTGCTGAACAACAGTTTTCTGGCAACATTTCTTTAAAGTAAATTTTAAGACATTTTGAGGGATTGCATCTTCTAAATTTTAAGCAAACAATAATCTTTTGTTTCTGTCGTGCGATTACAGCTCACTCATATGGGTATAATATTTGTATTTCTCTGACACCGTAACTATACTGAGTCAAATTAAAAACTTCACATTTTTAAAAGTAATCCCATGTATGATATAAAACGGACAAATGTATCAGAGAAGGTAATTTTTAATCATTAATGTCCAAAGAAGGATTTTAATTAACGGTGGTAACCATAATTTGTTCCAAGAACCTACGGTATTCGGTAATAACATTAACAGTTTAAATCATAAGTCCCAAGCACGAGAATCTGATGGCACACAAGTTCAGTAGCGTGTATGGCCACCATGTGCGTTGACAACTGCCACACAACGCCTCTGCATGGACCTTGTGATGCTTGTGAACAAATGATTGGGAAGACGACGCCATTGTTGCTGCAAAATGGTGCCAAGGTCTTGCAAATTCTGTGGTTGGTTCTGGAGAGAGCGCAGACTTCTGCCAAGAGCATCCCATAGCATTGACGGCCAGTTCATGACGTTGACCCCCGCATTCTGAATTGCTGTGTGGGGTCTGGCATTGTCGTGTTGGAAGATCAAACCGGGTCCATGTGCTGCCTTAAAAGGCAGAAGTTCTGGTGCCAGTACCTGGTCGCGGTAAGCAGCAGCGTTGAGGTTGTCACGGATGACAAGAAGCCTGGAAAGTGCATTGCCACAGAAAGCACCCCACACCATGACACTTCCACCTCCAAAATCTGTCAACTTCCTGTACACAACACAGGTCGTAACGTTCATGACGGCGCCTCCACACCCTCGCCCTACCATCAGCAATTCTAAGATTAAATCGGGATTCATCACTGAAGACGACTTGATACCAATTCCTCTGAGTCCATCGTAAGTGTCGCTGTGCCCACAATTGACGTTGACGTCTGTGTAATTGAGTCAGAATCGGCCCGCAGTATGGCCGTCGTGCTTGAAGGTCAGCAGTTCTCAGACGGTTTCGAACAGTTTGCGCACTCAGTCTACCCCTAAACAGTTCATTTCTGGTTGATGTAGCCGTCAAAAATCGGTTACGGAGGTGACGTAAGACAATCTGACGATCCTCTGCATGTGACGTCACACGTGGTCGACCTGGCCGAGGGCGATCAGCGGTGGTACCCGTTTGCTGTAGATGCGTCTGTAAATCATAAACAGTCCGTCGACTACAACCCATCGTCCTTGCGACTTCAGCTACGGACGTTCCCGTTTGCAACATGCCGATGGCACGTTCACGTGGCATATTTGAAAGGCTTGGCATGACAAATGGCCGTAAAGATTTTTGTTTTCTTGTGTTTTTCTTTTTTTGTTAATGAATGCTAACAAGTATGGTTGAAAACACGTGCGGTATTATGGCCACGTGACCAGTTGCACGTGAAAAAACACTTTTGCCACTATAGTGTTGTGCACATGATTTTGAACGATTCACCTGCACAAAAAACGGGTGTTATCTGAAGACGATACGTGGCCATTACTGTTTAAATACACAATAAGGGCCCACAATGATAACTGGTCAAAATGTTAAAATTTAAATATTGTGAAGTTTTTAATTTGGTTTAGTATATATTATGCATCGTATTACACAAGGGAATGATTTCGTTCTCAACGTTTTTATTGTGAGCAGATATCCCGGTCGTGATTATACTATGCGATCACGCAATCCGTTGCACCACACAAGCCAAACATGGCCATTCATATCTGCCTCTTCAGCCCTGAACAAACGTATTAAGAACGTTTGCAGAGATTAATAATGATAATTCTAACTATTGACTTTGGTTGATATAATCTGTATTGTGCAATCTCTCGCTACTCAAATGCAAGATATATAATTCCCAGCAGGATTGTATGAATATAATCAATACGGGTGATTGTCCGTCGTAAATATGTCGGATCAGGTCGTGGTTATGCTTGTAAACACTAACACAATATCAAGATTAGGACCACTTTTTACAAGCAAATATGCTTTTCTTTTTTGCAGGGGAACGTCTGATAACTGTTTTCGTCGAAATAATGAGCACAAAGGTATTTTTTGTCACTTCAAATTTGTCGTCGGTGAGAGTATTTGATCGAGTCAAATAGTCATCTCCATAAAAAAATGGAAAAACATCCGTTTCCAATTTTGAGATAATACAGTGACGTGTTGCCTGTTAATATCGTCCAAGACTCGTGTTGTGCTCTCAGTGCGTGAACCATTGAAATCAGTTTGAAATGAGCCTAGTGGGTGTTGAAATAAGGTTTCTTCACAGTTGGAACTATTTATATCCATTAGTTGTGCCTAAAATGCTTTACTCTGCATGTTCAGTCCGCCATTAGTTGACGAGAGCCTCCCCGCACCATTCCTTCAAATAAATACGGATTTGTAATGGAATCGTATGATAGAATCCTGCATAACAGGCTTTGCTTTTGGAAAACTTTTCACCATATTGCTTGTGCTACGTTATGGCTTGAATACAGACTTGACAGGACATGTTAATCAACCATTGCTATTCAGTCTGTTGAGCATGTTCTCAGCCACTGTATGTATGACCCTTCAGTATTGTATCATATACTTGAGGTATTGTACCTCATACATACGGTATTTTGTCATGTACTTGAGGTACTGTACCTTATACATACGGTATTTTGTCATATACATGAGGTACTGTACCTTATACAGACAGTATTCTGTCATGTACTTGAGGTATTGTACCTGATACATACGGTATTTTGTCATGCACATGATGTATTTTACCTTATACATACGGTGTGTTGTTTATGTACATGAGGTATTGTACCTTATACATACATTATTGTGTCATATACATGAGATATTGTACCTTATAGATACGGTATTGTGTCATATACATGAGGTATTGTACCTTATAGATACGGTATTTTGTCATATACATGAGGTATTGTGCATTATACATAGGTATTTATTCATATACATGATGTATTGTACCCTATACATATGGTATTTATTCATATACATGAGGTATTGTACCTTATTCATACGGTATTTATTCATGTACTTGAGGTATTGTGTCATATACATGAGACATTGTACCAATACATACGTTGATCTACATACCGCATTGTGTCATGTACATGGCAAATTGTATTATATACCTGATTTATTGTTCTATTCACAAGTTATATTGTACAATAATCATGAGATACTGTGTTTAATACGGGATATAGAGTACCAACACATGAATACGGCATTGCACCATACACTGAGGTACTGTATCAATTCCAGGTTGCATGTTACAACAACCAGAAAAAATACATAAATATTTAGATATGTGCGACAAAAGCCATTTCCATATTCATACCAAACATATATATTGAGGCTGGTTAAAATATGTTTCCCATGCCTTTCAAAGTGTATCAAATTGGCAGCGGAACATTGTCATGGTCGCAATGGCATTAGGTCGTCTCTTCCTGCATATAGATACAAAAGTACATCAAAATCAAGTCTTGAAATTTGTAATCTTGTAAAGAGAGAAAACGCAAATTCGCCCTCCCTACTCACTCAGTCCTGAAAAATTACGAGAAACAAGGATATTTATTGTATTGACCTAACCAGCCAGGCTTGCTATTCTCCTGTTATGGCAACAATTAGCAGGTACCCAGCTGTTTCTTACCCAGAGGGTCAAACGGCGTGGTGTGAGGTGGGCGGCGGGCGAGGGGTTGTGTTATTGAAAGTATGATTGTGTTTGTGTAGGTGAAGCACATATATAAATATGTGAAAACACGACACGTTTCTTGTGGGTGGGAGGTTGAGAGCTGGGTGGGTTTGTCTGTGGTGGTGGGTTAAGTCAATATATATGTTAAGTTAGTAAAACATATGAATATATATCAAAATTCAATATTTACTCTCCAAAATAGTGGGTGATATTCGAAAATAAGGAATGATTTCAGAAATACAAATGAAAAGATGCATCGAGTAATGGTACTGGATGGATAAGAAAGAGGAAGGACTAGATGTAACATGACATGTTGGCGGTGTGTTGTGAGGAAACAAACAACCAACATACAAGAAAGACGACAGGGGTGTGGTAAAAAATGATTGCTTGAGACGACTTGATATATAATGGGTCATGCCCCATGATTGGTCAAACATTCATTTATACGGCGTGGCAATTTAAGGGTGTCTTATCCTCTCGGAGCGCATGGCCTAGTTCAGCTGACATAGCGGGTGGCCTTTGACGAAGGCGTACCCGTCCCGATTATGTCCCCGACGGGCTCCGTTGGGGAAAGGTCAAGGAGTCATGACTGGCCTTTGTTTGGTGGTGATGTTTTACTGCTGGTGGTTGTCAGATTCGATACGTACACGGTGGGCACAAGCATTATCGTCATGAAGAACAAAACGTTGACCAACATAGCGCAAACGGTACTACCAGTATGTTGTCCAACTGTCCAGTGGCGCTAACGGTACTACCAGTATGTTGTCCAACTGTCCAGTGGCGCTAACGGTACTACCAGTATGTTGTCCAACTGTCCAGTGGCGCTAACGGTACTACCAGTATGTTGTCCAACTGTCCAGTGGCGCTAACGGTACTACCAGTATGTTGTCCAACTGTCCAGTGGCGCTAACGGTACTACCAGTATGTTGTCCAACTGTCCAGTGGCGCTAACGGTACTACCAGTATGTTGTCCAACTGTCCAGTGGCGCAAACGGTACCACCAGTATGTTGTCCAACTGTCCAGTGGCCCTTCAATGGACTATATGCAGTGGCGTTCTGTCAGTCATAATGATCCCGCCTCATATCATTACAGAGCCACCCCCTTACTGCAAGTTGCCCTACGTGGACATTCGCATGACGCGTCCACACATATCTAGAAAGTCCAGCTTGAATCTTAACTTAACTGAAAACATTGTTTGTTGTTGACATAGGACGCCATGTGCGGGGCCGATCATTAACATTATGTGTCTGCAGAAATCTGTTCTAAAGTCGACTGAGGCACATGGACATATTGGCTACTTTTCGCTGCATTCTACCAGTTTGAAGTATGCCAACAGCCCTGATGTGTTCACCACATGGCAGACGACACATTCCCAGTGTGATCACAAATACTGCATTAAAGCAAGAATGGAGAGCTAATGTGTTATTGTGGAACAAAAAACGTATAGATGAGCCCCATACCTACACAAACTGAGGAATTGCATGGTTCACCTGTGTTGAAGCGTTAGGTTTTGTTTCCGAACCCAGCCTATCCCTGGCAGTCATTTTTCATAGTTTATCCTTCTTCTGACGACCGATCATAACATTTATATTTCATCATCCCCTTCGTACATTAATACCATTGTGTATATTACAAGTCTATTTTCGTGCCTATGTTTTGACATTTTAAAGGTACGTATTTGGTCTCATGAATTTGAGGCTTGATATGGCTTAGTTATTCCATTCACGTCCTATTCGAACTACTCTGAAGTAGAAAGGAAAGTGCACACCCTGACTTTTTCGTGTAGTCTGGCATTGTCCCGTTGCAACACGTCGCTGTTGTTGTAACAAAGGGAGGACCACCGACTGTAAGACTTTATCTTTGGACTTCTGGGCAGCCGGATTCCCCGGTGTGACCAAAGGGGTCGTCTGTTCCAAACTAATAGCTCCTCAAACCATGATACCCCCGCCGCTATAGAGATCAACGTCGCACGGTTCTCGCCCAGCGTAGACGATACATAAGACGTTGACGTTGACGCTGACAGGCTCAGATACTTGCAACACGCAGTCCTCTCATCACTGATATTGGTACCAAAGACGCCACCGTCAGAAATCTGTTACGCAAATGAAGTAACATGTCGTGGGTCGGTATTTCCTGGTCTTCCGCTTCTTGGACGAACAGATGTCTGGCAAATTATCTGGCATTGTGACTGTTCCAATCTCTGAACTGCGCCATATGGACGGCTGCTGACACTCTTGGAATTTAACTGTTATGTTTTGGGGGATTCTGAGTAACACAACCGACTACTCTTTAAATTTTTCACGCAGTACAGACAAGTCACGTTAATCCGACACTCGTTAATCCGACAATCGGCTTTATCCGACACTAAAGATGGGAACCGATTAAATCCGTATTATTTAGACCTGTCAATCCGACAGTCTCGCACTCCGACTCCGACACACCCAATTTGGAATTACCGAAATCACTCATTAATCAGTCTCGTTAATAGTACATGTACGTGTAATTGCAGAAAGAGAGACCAAGCAGGCCACACATCATTGCACCCTACATAACGTTAATTACTTAGGTGGCACCACACCACTCCACATCTATAATATAGCTTCAGAGGTTATAATTACCATGACATGAACACCCGTAGGCATACTGCCCCAGTTGAAACAGCTGGGTAAAAGTTAATTGATATTGACTATATAATGAACATGTATTGACGAATGCTGTCATACATTTAGCTCATATAGGTTTTCATTTGTAACATGATGTATATGTCAAACCAACTATAACGTCGCTGATAGCTCTCATACACTCGCTGTATACAGAGATTGCGGTAACAGGTGTTAAGCCAACATTATCATTTCTTTGTGGATAGATCCTACCTAGCTAAAACGCCTGTGATGAGGCGTTGTGTTGCATGGAGTTTCGTGGCGCGGCGCGGTGCGGGGCGGTGCGTTGCGGGGCGGTGCAGGTTCGGTGAGGTGCGGGGCGGTGCCGCATAAGTACATGTGTACTTCATGTTTAGAAGCAAAGTTTGATGGTGTGCGGGGATGCAATGATTTGTGTCCTGTTGGTAGTGGATGTGGCGTGGCGTGGCGTTGCGTGGCGTGGCGTGGCGTGGTGTGCAGTTGTTTCTGTGCTGTGCTTTGTGAAATTGTGAGATTTTGGTTTGGTTGTGTTAAATCAGGGGGATCATTTTTAGTTTTGAAAAGAACTTGATTATCGATCCAGGTTAAGATGTAACATAACATGTGACGTATTTGTAACATATCGAATATTCAAATGGTACACTCCATCTGTAACATGTTACGTATTTGTAACGTATCGAATATTCAAATGGTACACTCCATCTGTAATATATTACATATTTGTAACATATCGAATATTCAAATGGTACACTACATCTGTAACGTATTACGTATTTGTAACATATCGAATATTCAAATGGTACACTCCATCTGTAACGTATTACGTGTTTGTAACATATCGAATAGTCAAATGGTACACTACATCTGTAATCTATTACGTATTTGTAACATATCGACTATTCAAATGGTACACTCCATCTGTAACGTATTACGTATTTGTAACATATCGACCATTCAAATGGTACACTACATCTGTAACGTATTACGTATTTGTAACATATCGAATATTAAAATGGTACACTCCTTCTGTAATCTATTACGTATTTGTAACATATCGAATATTCAAATGGTACACTCCTTCTGTAATCTATTACGTATTTGTAACGTATCGAATATTCAAATGGTACACTACATCTGTAATCTATTACGTATTTGTAACATATCGTATATTCAAATGGTACACCCATCTGTAACGTATTACGTATTTGTAACATATCGTATATTCAAATGGTATACCCATCTGTAACGTATTACGTATTTGTAACATATCGTATATTCAAATGGTACACCCATCTATAACGTATTACGTATTTGTAACATATCGTATATTCAAATGGTACACCCATCTGTAACGTATTACGTATTTGTAACATATCGTATATTCAAATGGTACACTCCATCTGTAATCTATTACGTATTTGTAACATATCGTATATTCAAATGGTACACTCCATCTGTAACGTATTACGTATTTGTAACATATCACTCAGTTTGTCCTCTCTGCTACACAACAATTAACCCAGCAGCTTAAAAAGTCCAAACCAAAGGAGCATAGCCTGAACCATTCAAACTGTAACAAACAAAAGAACACAGCTGTTCAGAAGTATAAATCATAGAAGATATTTCAAGCCAAACTTTCGTTTACCACCTCGGTAGATATTATAACAAAGTTAGAACACGCTCCAACATCACGCATATACCAAACATTCGTGACGTACCTATTGATCAAATCTGGTTCCATGCAAAACAAGACCTACACGTTTTCTATACATATTGGGAGGAAGTTTTTAAACAACGCATTTTCCGATCAAATCAATTACTAACAAAACATATCCGTTATAGAAGCCTCCCATATAGATTGACCAACTGTGGACAGCCTATCGAACCAGCATGTTGTAACAGAAGGTAAATTATGACATCACGACTTTTAGTCCCACTCGTTTGGCCTCACCCATCCTCATTGGACCAATCACAGACCCAGCCAGTCATCCCGGCTTCGGAGGAAGCAAGAGAAGGCGACAGTATCCATTGGGTGCTGGCGTAATGTATGATGAAGCGCAGGCCTGCATAGAACAGTATTGAGCGAACGTATTAGCTGTGTAGTCTTCAGCGAGAGCAGTGCGTTCATTCTATTAGATTGTGTTCTGCCCAACAGTCAATACCTCGTGGACTATTACCGTATTGTATTAAATACGTGTATGTGTGAAGGCTTAATTGAGTGTTCTTCTTTGGATTTTTCAATTATGTGTTTTATCAAGGACCGATTCTTCTCAAAGTTTGTCGGCATGGTTACATATGTGTCCGTTAAACAGACAATGATGGATAAGCGTTGCACGTTATAAAAGTCAAATAGATAGTTATTCTTCAAAGCTTTTTTTGTCATATATTTTGGAAATCGGCGATATTCTGTAGTTTGTGGAATAGAACGAAACAAAACATCATTCCAAAAATGCACGGAAAACAGCATTACGATGAAGTGATTGAAATGATCTACCCGAACTCAACAGAGGGTTCCTTCAATGCTTCTCCTAATACCACTGACGAAGACTACCCTGATGTAGAGCCTTGGCAGAACCAGCCTTTCATCTGGATCATCCTACTACTTTCAACATGCGTCTTCGTTATGGGCATTGTAGGGAACCTGCTGGTGTGGTTTGCAGTATGGAGGAACCACAGGATGCGCTCTGCGACGAACCTCTTCCTAGTCAACCTGGCTCTAGCGGACTTTTTGGTTATCTTGATATGTCTGCCACCTACTGTTATTTCTGATGTAACCGGCAACTGGCCACTTGGACACGAGATGTGCAAAGCTGTGCACTATTTACAGGTAACGTACATTGTACTTGATTTGTGTCTTATTTGTTCTTCATATTTCTCTGAATTTGCCATTGCTGTCCCGTAAATTGAAATATGAAACGCGAATGTGTCTGAAACGCCATAATTGACATGTCGTGCCAGGATCCGCTGATCAACACAGGGTTCCTTCAATGCCTAATCCGCTGATCCCTGAGTATTATAACTGATCGGGTATCACTAGTGGCAAACGTCAACGACTTGCGTCCCTAAGGGTTTATCTTTAACATCAGGCTGACGAGTCGGGATATAACCGATGTCACCGTATCAGAGTTGGTTGGTTAGTGAAAGCGACAAACGTCTACATCTTGCGTCCCTTTGGGCCTTTCTCCAATACTAAGCTGTCACGCCGTTATAAAATTAAACTACGCGTGAAAGCGTCGTTACACACCATCTCAAAGCTGGATTCGCTCTTGTGATGAATGAGATGAATCGATGAAGCTCATTCTAACCTAGGAAAAAGGTTTGCCCACTTATCTGAGGTTAGCTGAGGTGAGCTGAGCTGAGTATACCACTCAGAAAGAGTATAAGACTAGTCTTTGTTTTATGATTTTAATGCCGAGCGCCAGGCAGGGTTACAACAATATTGAACTTTTTACGCCTTTTGGTATGACGCGACAAGGGATCGAACCCCCGACCTTCCGTTCCTCGGACAGACACCCTATCAACTACATCACTACACAATTGACCCATGTATCTGAGACGACAATTTTTTCTATGCAGTATAAGCTTAACAAATCATAATTCGGGCTTGGATTTAGCCTAAAATTCACCCATAGTATGATCGTTGGTCCTGCAGCAATCTTCAGGTGGCAATAGTCAACAATTTACATCCCTAAGGGCTTCAACATTAAGCTGAAACGGGGTAACATGACCGAGATATTGTTAAAATAAGAGTCAAGCTCCAACACAAACAGATGGATATAAATTACAGTAACACGTTAATTCTTTCGACAGATCACGTCGACTACAGGTCTTGTTTTGCGTTACAGTGGGTTGTCAGTCAACATGAGGGATTAAGCTAAGTCCCACGTCGCTCATTATCGCCCATCGGTTTACGTAGTTAGATTCGAAGGATCACAATACATCCAAGCTGAACATTAACACCGATTGTATAAATTTCCCAAAGTACATGTAATGGAATGCGTTAATATCTGAAAATCAATGAAGAACTTGTTTTTTTTTAATTAAGTAAGTTTAAATAAGTTTCGTCATCCGTTCTAGGGGCGGGGGCGGTCGGGTAGCCTAGAGGTTAAAGCGTTCGCACGTCACGCAGAAGACCCGGGTTCGATTTCCGACATGGGTACAATGTGTGAAGCCCATTTCTGGTGTCCCCCGCCGTGACATTGCTGGAATATTGCTAAAAGCGGCATAAAAACCACACTCATTTACTCACTCCTTGGGACGGTGGGTAGTCTAGTGGTTTAAGCGTTGGCACGTCGCACTGAAGAGCCGGGTTCGATTCCCCACATGGATGCAATGTGGGAAACCCATTTACAGGTGTCCTCCGCCGTGACTTTGCTGGAACAAGCAGCATAAAACCATACTCACCCACTCATCCTTTCTTTATTCCGTTCTTCATTCTTGCGGAATAAAAAGTATCAGCCACATCTCTCACAAAAACTGTATTACTCATCAAAAGTCTCTGAAGAAATCATTATCATTCAACCAATGAGATTCGAACACAGCTACCCAGATTGGGTTCAGCAACCTCGGTGTACATCAGCGGAAATGAAGCCCGCTATTGACTAGCATTAGTCTTGATTACAACAATTCCCCTAGAGCAAGTTTTAACCTTGGTTCATTGTAACACTTGAATACTCGTGTGTCTTCTTGATTGGTTCTGTGTCGCCGGAAGGAATATTATAGCAATTGCGCTTATTTATGACGGACACCAGACACAGTCAAACAGTGATGTGACTACTAAAGAACTTAATGTATATTGCGAATCTGGTAGTGTGACAATTCTATCCATAACATCATTACAACTGATGGGATTGGTTATGGGAGTTAGCGTGAAACCTTGTTTATTCGGACGAATCCAATGAAGGCGTCCGGATTAACGAATCTATTAACGATTATTATCCTGTGTATGTGGATATTCCTAATAGTAACCGGCAGGGAGCTGCTAGATGCTGGAATAACTATGTTTCTATAGGAACCATAGATGCTTTTCCAACTATTCCAGAAAACATAACACTTCATATCGTTTATAGAGAGGTTTTTAGAACAACATCTTTTGAAATGATAAGTTCATTAATCACTACAATCCATAAGTTAAAATGCACACATGACATTCTTTTCATTACAAATTTCGGCCGTACAAATGCTTACACCTATTGATGTGCCAGTGCAGTAAAACATGAACTAAATATTGTCTAAAATGTTGCCTTAGCATAGATCGCGCTATCATACGTTAACAAAGAGATATACGTATTTATTATGTAACAATATAACCTCTGTGAAACCTACATTCAGAAATACACAATTTAATAGATACGATAAAGCATAATATTTTCTAGTACAGATCAGTCTGAAATAGTTGTTAGCATCTGTTAATTCAAATACGTTTTACATTTTTGAATATAAGCCGAGATATGAGACACCTGTCGAAATGGAAAGCTTTAACGACAATGGGAACAAATCCTTTTATCGGCCTGGGTGATATCTCTCATCGAGCCGTTGGACACAATTATACCACTGCTCGGGGACAAAATCTGTACGTAATTTCCTCTTCACCGACGATGTAGTGGAAACAGCTATGGCTGCGTTACGGTGTTATGAGCCCATTTTCAGGATAAGTGGGAAGTGTTCAATCGTACCATCCTGTATTGAGGTCACCCCTTGTTGAAGCATCACACTGTGGTATGAGGACTAGCATTGGTATTATCTTTTAAACAGCTGCACGTGGTACAATTTGCCAGGCCTGTCTGAAGTTGTATTAGTTATGAGGTCCTGTGTCATTTACTTCGCGTCCGACGGATTCTCACAAAAACTGGCTGCTTGTCTTTGAGACATGTGACCTACGGCAGAGATCGTCGTCACGAGAAGTTGTGGTACTGTATTCTAAAGGTGCTCCGTTGCATTTGTTCAGAGAGCCTGTGTCATTTACTTGTATACATGATACTACGCATGACAATATCATTCTTTAATTACCTCGAGCATCTTTTGTCACATGTTTGTCGTGTCCGAGTTGGATTTCCGCCCTGAAAAGTATATCTGTTTCATCTTTTTGTCAGCTCATGTGAGAAGCACAAGGGGTGTCGGTCGTTACATTTTATCACTCGGGAAACCAAGGCGCAATTGTGTTGTAATGGATCAAGAAACATAGACATGACACATCTGAGATTCGAACTCGTGATCATCAAAACCTGTATAACTAGACACGAACCTCTGAGCCATCAAACCAAAGCCTTTTGTATGAAAGGCGGTGTCATAGTAACGTTATCCGTTCAAACGCTGAACTTGCAAGTAGTATTTGGTTGACACACCTTATTGTGATCCTGATACATAGACACACAGCAGAGCTCCCTACCGTGGCCACAGTGGACCAAAACAACGTCGAAACCAATTTACCAAATACAATGAATCCGGAATAACATAGACATTTGTGCAGGCTACGTCAGACGGTAACTGTGCTACACTGCCTGGTGTCCATGTTCTGATTAAATTTCCACATTGGAAATTAAGCGATGTGTGAAAATGAGACGCTGTCTCTGTGTAATTATCGCATCATTAACTGCTGAGTTAACAAAACCATTTCCATCTTCATAAGAAATCTCTGTTCAAAGCAGAGTCGATTGCACGATTCCGACTATATCATAGATTATGTGTCTATAAAATAGTGATGACACCAGGTGAAGTAGCTATTTTAGGGACAAGGGATCAAATTAGCCGAGCTTAATCCTACTTTAATTTTACAGACAGTGATATCTGCAACACTGAAACATCCTTCATCACATAAAATATGAATCTGTTAACATGTGATGAAGCGGTCCAGTTTGGTAATTTGCTCTAATGTTCTCGACTGTCGAATGTGGGACTGCAATTTTCCAATATTGAAAGCGAGCCTGGAGGTGGAAACAAAACTCAATAAGTGTTAACGAGCACGGGCATTACAGTAATGATGTCCCAAAAGACAATAATACGGTTTCAAGTTCCTGTCAAATCTCCAGACAAGCACCAGCTTAGTGATATGAAACCGGTCATCCCATGAGTGCATGTTTCGAGCTACACTGGGAGCATTCCCCCAGCAATTACGCGGAACCTAAAGGATGATTTAAGGGACGTGCATATCTGATTGGATAACACTATGCTCTTCTTCCGTTACACTTCGTGCACACTTTTGACCACACATATTGGGTTCGGGAGATACTATCGGATTAAAGAAGGGCTACTCTGCCTCGCTATTCTGTTACGGCATTCCACTTAATAACTGATCTCAACTAGGAACTTTCGTTGAGGAATTCATCCAGTGGGTGGTGTTTCATTTCTGAATTAATATCACGATTACGTACAATGGCCAATGGCGTTTATGAAGTAAATGGATCTAATTATTGCTATCGCCATGGTATCACATTCCTAATAGCAATACTAGGGGTTGAACACGAACGAAGAGTTTACACGTCGTTGTAACGGTGAAGTGAGGTTGTTATGCTGAGGACGCTCTCGGTTGTTATATGTACAGAGTGCTTGAATGTTGTTTGGCAGTGTTCTAACGATGTATCAAACGTTTCGTATGCACTGCTGCCCAATTTGACGTTAAAAAGTGATGTGGTGACCACACGAATTGTCCGGACATGTCCAGTATCGACATAACTTCATTTACAGATCCCATATCATCCACTTATGGAGTCTGTGCCGGAAAAGTGAGAAATTTTCATACCTTTGGTGGTTGATTTTATGCATAAAAACGAGTGAGTGTGGATGGCGCATAACTGTTTCTTGGTCATAAATAAGGCATACATCCTTATGTGTGTAAAGCGTAAAGGGATGCCATTTGATTGTGATGTCATGGTTACCGACGACGTCACAATGGTCTGCAAAGTATTGTGATGCAATTCATTGTCGCGATACATGACAGGGAACATTGCTTGATCTCACCCAAGGGATATCTCCATTGATGATAACTCGAGTTATTTGTGTAAGAATTAACGAGGCTTCACTGAACATAGACTAGATTATATGACAGCATTCTGATCAACATCCTTGCATCTGAAAGTACAAGTACATTCTTAAAGATTGTACAAGCCGGTTCTGATGAAAATGTCTTAATTGGCAAGTTTTCATCCTATTTAATGTATCTTTTTGATTGGGTTTCTCAATGAAACCCTGGAGCAAATATGTCTTCAGTACACTATGCATATGACTATAGTAAGAACCGACTGAAATAGGAATTAGGTGATCACATGCACAATGGGTTAGTGGATTTGACAGTGAACCATATGTATTGGTTATGATCTGACAGGATCTCTGGACCATACTCAAGCATTTACCGGCAGACATCTCCCCTCACACCATCTTATCTGCACTTTCTACCCGCATTAGTTGTTTCTCATGACAATTTATAGCAAAGAGACCAAGGGAACTAAGGTTTTGCAACTTGACTTTCTCACCATTAACAGGATCTCAGACTCGCCTGTGCCTTGTACCACAAACACCCTGGCCTTTGATTACGGACCTATCCGTGCCCTGAACTACAAAACAATGCGTGCCTTGGACCATCGAAGCACTAGCGCGTTGGTTCACAGACCCACCTGTGCCTTGAACTACAGAAACACCAGTACATTGGTTCACAGACACGCCCGTGACTTGAACTACAGAGAAACCAGTACGTTGGTTCACAGACCCGCCCCTGACTTGAACTACAGAGACAACAGTACATTGGTTCACAGACCCACCCGTGACTTGAACTACAGAGACACCAGTACATTGGTTCACAGACCCACCCGTGACTTGAACTACAGAGACACCAGTACATTGGTTCACAGACCCGCCCGTGACTTGAACTACAGGGACAACAGTACATTGGTTCACAGACCCACCCGTGACTTGAACTACAGAGACACCAGTACATTGGTTCACAGACCCACCCGTGACTTGAACTACAGAGACACCAGTACATTGGTTCACAGACCCGCCCGTGACTTGAACTACAGAGACAACAGTACATTGGTTCACAGACCCGCCCGTGACTTGAACTACAGAGACATTAGTACATTGGTTCACAGACCCGCCCGTGACTTGAACTGCTTGCACTTGTCCGGTCTAATCCCAAATTTATAGTGCTAGCCCACTGAAATACCATGCCGCAGTTTAACATGAACACCACACTCAGACACAGTTTACTGACTCCGGGTCCACCTGTCCTTGTTTTAGCCCCTTAATGCCGAGCGCCAGGCTGGGTAACAACAAGTCCATCTTTTAACGTCTTGTTGGTATGATACCTTCCGCTCTCCGGGCCGACGCTCTCCCACTAAACCATTGTCCTGCTATGATAATCTTTGATGCAAGGTAAACACATCCAAGAATTTGCCCTACTGTCGCTCGATGACATTTGTATGGGGAATATCAAGGGAAATTGTTTGAATGGCTATTCCATGAAATGTTGACGACTCTTGAGCTAAGGGAATTCTAACTTTTTAAAGGATAAATCGCTCTGTAAATGATGTCCCAAGAACAGAACTACAGAAACCCTAGTACCTTGGTTCACAGACCCACCCGTGACTTGAACTACAGAGACACCAGTACATTGGTTCACAGACCCGCCCGTGACTTGAACTACAGAGACACCAGTACATTGGTTCACAGACCCGCCCGTGACTTGAACTACAGAGACAACAGTACATTGGTTCACAGACACACCTTTGACTTGAACTACAGAGACACCAGTACATTGGTTCACAGACCCACCCGTGACTTGAACTACAGAGACATTAGTACATTGGTTCACAGACCCGCCCGTGACTTGAATTGTTTGAATGGCTATTCCATGAAATGTTGACGACTCTTGAGCTAAGGGAATTCTAACTTTTTAAAGAATAAATCGCTCTGTGAATGATGTCCCAAGAACATGTATATATTATCTTGGAATAGCTCTCTACTCTAGCAGTTAATGACAAAAATGACAAATTGACGTAACTTCATACCTTTGGGGGTTCATTTTATACATTACAAACGAATAAGTGTGGATGAGGCATAAGAATTTATTGGCCATAAATAAGGCATACATCTCCGGTGACATCCTGATACTATGGAAACATATCAAGTTATCCGTAATTCGGAACAAGAGGAGTATATAGACCATATCAGATAATAATTCTTTTTGGAACACTAAGTTTCACCGAATTAAAGGATACATAGACAATCTTACCTTAGTGCCTTTTTAACACTAGTCGATATAAGTTGAAAACTCCATGGCGTGCCGACACGAAGGTGATATTCTATGTGTCATCCAAAATCATTCTTCCAACTACTTCAGTTTGTAAACAGCAACAATCAGTGCCACGAATGTGCTGTTTCTTATCTTGGAATACATTGTTACAGTTACTCTCTGCTGACATATTCCAGTTACATTTATCGACTTGCGCATTTCATTTGGTTCTAAGATAGCCCTCCAAAGCATTACCTGTCAGAAAACATTTCATTGGATCAAATTCAAAATGACGTATTTAATGTTTGAACTTATACCAAAATCTTTCTTCAAAATAACAAAACCAATAAGAAAAGAACTTAAGCTCCCTTCAAGCTGTACAGAACTCGTCAGTTTAAATACCAAAATATATTATTTTTGGGTACACACATATTGCTAATTTCATGTCCTAATTTGTACTTACTTTAATTAGACCGAATGTTTTTATCATTTTCGTCTTTGCTGTTATACATACAGTAGGCATAACTTCAATAACTTCCGAATACAAAGTAAGTTGATGGTGAACAGTTACTATTTCTGCTTAAATATTAATTTTTTATCTTTTCACAAATCATTTCTTCATCCGTTATACGATTAGTTCGCTTTCGAAATTCCGAGGCAGCGTTGGCACTGGTGTAAAAAAGGCAACCCTAGAAAAGCATGGATTGACTCATCTCTATTCTTTACGACGTGTCTTCAATACACCATGTAAATAATCACCATGGCAGATACTGCAAGCTTGGCAGTGCGCGTTCCACACAGCTGGCAACCATGAACCCGCTCATATTCTTCTCGGTAGAGATCATAGGCGCGGAGGTGGGTTTAAATGGCATTCCTATGGCGGATAACTGTTGCAAATGTGTTTGGCACATCTCCCAGTAATTAGTGACAACATAAATGAAGGGATAAAAATAGTTTCCACGCACTGCTCTTCGCGTAATGCAAGTAACTCTTCGACGCTAGGGTGTCATCACTGACCCATTCATATGATATACTCTTTTACTCCCAATGGAGTATCGGCAGGTAATCAAGACGGATTATTCTCTGGCGTTGACGTTTCAAATATATTTTATGGATAGTGTAGCAGACCTCGTTTCATATTTTATGGTTTTGTGATGCAGACCTCGTTTCATATCTTATAGATAGTATAGCAGACCTCGTTCCATATCTTATGGATAGTGTAGCAGGCCTCGTGTCATATTTTATGGATAGTGTAGAAGGCCTCGTGTCATATTTTATAGACAGTGTAGCAAGCCTCGTTTAATATTTTATGGATAGTGTAGAAGGCCTCATGTCATATTTTATGGATAGTGTAGAAGGCCTCGTGTCATATTTTAGTGTAGCAAACCTTGAAAGAAAATCAAGGAAATATCCTGACAATTGTTGTAACGTGGCAAAACGAGTGAATATTGTTTACGGCCGGAGTCATGTAAATAAAGGATTCTTGGCCAGACAAGCCACAGACTGAAGCTATGATCAACTATTTCCGCCATCTCGGGACGATAACATCCAACCACCCGAGTTACCGAGTTACGAAGAACACCCGATCCCTGTTTTCGTGTGTTGTTTTATACAAGAGAGCTAGGTTGGCCCGATCGTCTAAGGTATCACAAGTTGCTGTGTAGAGTTGCGTCCCTTGGCCACACCAGAAACCTATGACTTGTTTCGAAACCCGGTTCGCCCTGGTTATCGTTTTAGGTTAGTCAGCACCATGCCCGTGCTCGTGGGTTTTACCGAAGTAGTAAACGTCAGAGACCTGCATCACTTCGTGCTTTAAACCTAACTCACTCATTCACTCACAGTATTATGCAAATAGTTCTCCTCAGGTCTGTTTGTAGCAGCTACCTTTACTGATAAAATAGATTCAACTACAGTCTAGGTATTTTAATCTTATAAAGCTCATAGTTTGAGAGCTTTACAGGTTGTTGGTACAAGTCTCATTATTCCTTTGAAAATAAATCACTTTTACCTTTTCATATTGTTTCGAAATATTTCTTTTCATCCAAATGAACAATTATGAGTACGTTAAATCACTAAGGGATGTGAAACATTTGTGTTTACTTCCGTGCAACGACTAGCAAAGGAATGTTGCATTGTTCCAGATCCTTATGATGACGATGGTTTTCTCCATTTTGATTGCTGACTCATAAATGTAGACAAGCCATGTACAATGAAGCTGTCCTACTTTAATGGTCAAGAGCGTGCAACGTAGAACCAAGCGCCGTTGCGTGACAACAGAATAGTGTACTTACTATTGAAACTGTCCTCTCTCGGGAAGAGGTTACTTTGGTGTAAAAGGGGTGTTTTTACCTCTATCGTTATTGATTTACAAAATAACGATGCTGCGACAAGAATGAAAGGATAATCGGCTTGAAGTTACTTGAAAGAATCTAAGAAGTGGTCATTTGATATATAATCTATTTTAATGTCCCTTCCGTAGATGACCTCATATCGGCCTGTATCAGAGGGGCAATACTGCTTTTGAGCGTGATTGCATTGACATTGCAATCACAACAAGGCGTAGACTACTGTCATTACACTTCGTTAGAACGTGGATCCTGTTTTCTTATAACTGTGCCATTTTTGCCGTTCTACCATCTTCCAAAGGCAATGGAGTTAACTAACTATTAAAGTCCAGTTTCTACTCTTGCCGAACTAGGCTGGAATTATGGAGTTATATTTTGGCTGGACTAACGAGTATAAGCATAGTCTAATCAAAATCGCGTAATGAAATCGACATCCGGTTCGTAAACTGCCATGCAGATTTCGGTCGACTGCAGGACTTGCAAAGCATATGTACCGACAACTTAGCTTCAACAGATATTTTCCAAATCTTTTCATGTTTTTAATCAACTTGCACGCGTGAATTGATGCATTTCGCGAAGTAAGACCCGTTACAATATTTCATGATTACAATATAGATCTTGATTATGGCCAAGATCGTCTTGAATGGCGCCTCCAGTTTTGTGTGAAGCAAATGCAAGTGATATGTGAGGTGGAATCTGATTGGTTAATTGGAGGGACATATAGTAAATAACTCATAGGCACTGGTGGCGCTACGATCGAACCTAGAAGTCCAAGCCCAGCTCGGCAAGGGTGGAAACGGGACTATCACAGTCAAATAACTACCTTGCCGTACTATTTGGAAACATATAGTCGATTAATAAATATTTCTTTAAATGGGTGTTTTCATATTGACCTTCTTATGAATTGACCATGGACTGCTTGTATTGGCCGTCGGGATTGCTTCGGGCCAATAGAGCCTGTCGAGGGCCATTAAGACTGACATTGGACCTATTACAAGGCCAGTATAATAATAATATTATGCTCAAATGGATCATTGATATATAACGTATTGCAATCAAATAAATCATAACGTTATTAATATATATCGAAGTACAATTAAATCAATCATAATGTTATTGTTGTATAACATATCGCAATCAAATCAATCATACACAGAGAAACCCCATAGGTTCGAAACCCGTTATTTCGAGAAAAAAAATCCTGGCCAACAAATACTTTTGGCAACCTTCGTTTTCCGGACCCCGATAACTCTGGACACACATGCATGAACACGCACGCACGCACGAACGCACGAACGCACGCACACCTGGGGCGCCTGAACACACTCAAACATCCCTCCGCGCCCACGGTTCGTTACTCCCAATATAGCTATCAATATAGGTAACAAAGGAAGGAGGATTTCTCCTAATTCTGTTTCTTATCCAGAAATGCGTTAACCGGGTCGAATTCAACGAAGACGGTATGGCCTGGATTAATGAGATTTCACTGAATTTTCTCCCTCCTTGAATCAGAGGTTTCATCTTTTGATTTGCATCATATTCTTGTTCTGCTACCTAATTATACGTTCATAGAAACTTGAAACCTTTTTTCTTCACACTTAAAGGTATCAGGTCTGTTTGAGTTGGCTTCCTGCACCGTATCAGTCCATCTCTGACACTGGTACCAGCGTGTTATGAAACTGTTGCTGAAACAAAATCTCAGTATCTAATCCCAGTCATCTCTTCCCATTTGTCACTATTGACACATTTCAGCAGCGACGTTAATGCCCCCATTACGGTGTTAACAATCATCTCCTGGAACATCTCACTACATTAAACACAACGCTCAAAAATGGGATAAGTGGGGTTCTTCTATTTCCGACAATACGATTCCAACAATAATGGATACTTACTGAACATATGCGAAGGGCGTCGGACATACGCGAATGGAGAGCATGCCACACTCACAACCCGTTAATCTGCGGGATTACCGGTCGGTCGTTGAACTACTATAATCAGGCGGTAATTAGAAGCTCCAAAATACGAGAGGACACAAGGCTCTAAGAGACATCATTCTCAACGAAGAGCTTCTTTGCTCTCCAAAGCATGTTCCTTGTCTCACGTGTACTTTTTCCAGGGTACTTACCACAGAAGGAAACGAACCAGAATGGTTTCATTGAATCCTCTACTAACCAGTGCGGAAAGCTTTTGCAGTTTCCCTAGGCCTATTTAATGGATTAGAGGAAAGCTTCCTTTTGTAAACAAGTGTACTAGCATCGTAAGGCATCCTACTTCAATAAGATGGTCTGATGCGTTAAGTGGAATTGTATGGGACAAATGGCACCTTTCTGTACCTACAGGGAAACAGTTATCTCGAAGAACTTTGGTCTTTGGATCGAGTTATCTGTTGTTCGAGGCAATCGGTGTGCCATCAGGTCGCTAAGGATTCAGCAGGGGTCAGTGAGTGGCTTTGTCTAAAATGGTATTTCAAGTTTAACGAGGCTTTATTTTATTTGGAGATATCTGAAGTACCGCGGTTATACTCATGATATTCTTATCACTTTACGAATATCTACGAAATTATAGGGATACGCATGCCAGATTCCAGATTTGACCATGAAGCTAATGTGGTTAAATAACAATCAAGTTTCATGTTTTGGGACATAAATCGATTGAATTCTTCACTGTGTATGAAGACAATGCACTGATAAAGGGATATTTATACTCATTCGCATCCAACAAATGTAAAATTAATGAGATCCATTTTTTACACTGATGTACAACTTCTCCAGATCATTGTTATACAGAACTGCCAACAACAGTATTCTATGTATTTTGTATAAATTAATCAGGTATATGTTGATTTTTCCACGGAAATAATGCTCTATATGTTATACTATAAAATACGTTCAACATTTATAATATTATCCGCTCTCTGCATATTCGTTCATGGAAAGGTCGGAAAGTGGACAAGTTTTCAAAAAATCCCTTTGACCATTTGTTCAAAACAACGGACAGCATTTGGTGGCCTCTAATTATTAAGCTCCTTGAAGAGATACATTGCTACCAGATCTTTGGCCGTATGCTCCCTTTAAATTGATGACTACATCTTCAGTCCAGCTCAGATGAGTATGTGAGAACCCGTTATCCATTTTTGCATTTAAATCGATATTACACATTGGCAGTGTAAAAATGCAGATTTGTTGAAATCCCAAGAACACTCCAATCAAGATTCCATCCCCTTGTCCCCGCGCTCCCCACTGAAGTGATTGAGAGCCTTTCCTCACTTACCGTCTTATGGCGGATTGTCCACGGGATTAACGGCTGTTTTCGACGTGACACCTCCCACATAACCAAAGGAATCTTGCTCGAGGGATTTCTCACTAACCTTTAGGGTTCTTCTACAAAAGCCCTCAGAAGATGCACAGTGACCGGTACCTTTCCTCACCAGACGGTGCTGCCGGTGTTGTTTAGATGACATTTATAGCTTTTGAATCTACTTGAAAGGTGGGCGAACTTTAAATCATCCAAAAATTCAAACGTAGTGTTTCGGGAACAGAATCAACACATTAAGATGTGGAATATATCGATGAATCTTGAATGTTCAAGAAGGGTAGGCAGTGATATGGATCTTCGTATTAATGTCTCTTAATTGAAGGACCTGGAATGGGAGCCATTGATATCAATCTTCTAAATAGGCCACTATCTGGTATGGTCATCACAGAAAATTTCAGTCGCTCAATCACTTCTTACCACGTCATGCGGAAGACCTGAAGTGATATAACTTTGTGATTGGCATTTGATGTATGAATTATTACTATTTCCGTGACTTTTCCTAATTACAATTACGTGCAGGCTAGTAGTAAGGCTAGCAGAACATACATGTTGTATCCTATTGCGGAAGTATCGGTGACATTTCGTTGGTATTTTCAACTGTTTGATATTGACAACTTCTGTTAAGGGAATAACATTTAAATCGTTTCATGTTTTCGTGTTTTTTGCATTGCTGTCACGAAATTTGTGTGATGTCAGTGTATGATTTTGATATTTTCAGTGTGTAAGTGGTCTATAACATCAGTCTCATGTCGGTGTAATATTGGTGTGTCATCGATATCATGACAGGAATATAACACCAGTATGACATAAGTATTACTCAAATATGACCAGTATGAGATCAGTATGACATCAGTATGACACCAGTATGACATCAGTATGACACCAGTATGACACCCGTATGGCATCAGTATGACATAAAGTATGACATCAGTATGACGTAAGTATGATATCACCATGACACCAATGTAGGGTAAGCTACCAGTGTAAAAAGTTCATTACTATGACACCAGTACGACGCAGTGTGACATTAGTAGGGTAAAATAATTATGAAACCCGTTTACCATATAAAGTACACCTGTATATCATGAATATGACGCATTGTTAATATTAATCGATATGGACAGCCTCACAACGTATAAAATGATGGTAAAACAATAGTCAGGACGGTATCGTTCCCGAGTAACAAACGCGTATGTGTCACCCAGCTTGTACTAGTACTGTGTACGTGCGTGCGCAGCCGAGGGGGGTGGGGGGGGGGGGGGGTGGGGGGGGGGGGGGGGGTGGGGTGTGGCTGGATGTACGAATGTCGGTTTTATAGCCAAAAGAAAGAACGCATCAGTTTAAAGTTGATACCCCACTCAGACACAGTGTACTGACTCAGAGCTAAACAGTTCTTGTCTTATCCCCTTAATGCTGAGCGCCAGACAGGGAGACAACAACTACCATCTCTAAACGTATTTTGGTATGACGCGGCCGGGGATTGTACCGCCGACCTTCCTTTCACCGGCCCCTCTGATAATATTTACATTCAGAAAATAAATATCTCTTTCGACATGCAATTGCTCTTAAGTCTTCTCAGACAAAGATGTTTCTTACTCTCAGCTACATATTCACTTACTGAACTTCAACAACTTATGAAAGATCTTAGACATGGACAACAAACGACTTCGGGAGGTCTAAGACATTTACAGCAATATGGCTGAAGTTGCGAGGAAACAAACATCTCGTGTTACTCCTTAAACGTGATGCCTGTGAATAATATATGGGTCTGGACGTTATATTATTTCATTATTATTGCTTTCTAGAAGCAGAGAGAATGGCAGTTCACAGGGAGACTAACAGCTCCCATTGATAACACCTCGGTACTACGACCGTACTTGGTCCTCGGGGGATGCCTTCAATTCCGCTACTACATCCTTGTCATAGAAGCGAAAGGAATGGTTAATTGGGGCCTTCTTCAGATGTACAACAAATCGGAAGATATTTCATTTTTGAGATGGTTAAAGGCAATTAATATTGGACTATTGACCTTGATGAATGGTATCGATAGTTAATGTTTATTGGTATGGAATGTGAGGGCTCTTTACGTAGACAGCAGCATTTCTTCAACATTATCGTCTGATCATAGGTTTACGGCCATGTATTTCGCGATTACTCATCACACAGATATTTTAAATACTCAGATGACGTCTTGTTTTTGGGAGAAAGTTTCTTTCATAAGTGAATGGGATGTTTTACAGTGTGTTCATGTGATTAGAGAGAAATCTTCGAATGTTTCTTAAGCGTCCGAAAACCCACAACACGGGGGTATATATCAGATAACTTTTTAGCAACAACCTAGTCAGCTGTTTTAAGGAACACTATATTGAAGTATCTTTCAGCAAACTCAAACGGCGCCATTGTTTAGAAGAACACAACATTAGCAGCAACCATTTCATCGTCAGCAAACGTCAGACTAAAGGCATTCTTAAAAATAGGCAACTTTCAACACCACCGTCAATTTGTTACAAATTCAGCAAACACCATTATCATCAGTTTCTCACGAATGTCACACATGCCATTATCTTTTTTAGTAATTATTTCTTCATTAACGCAGTGCCGAGCACCAAACGTAACCGAAAACGCCATCAGGCTATAACGAGACAAGCTTGATCAGGTGGGACCTGGCGCCAGCGTATTTTTACATGAATGAATTTTCGCCTCAGTGTTTTGACTCTTTTCTCCTTTCTTTTCATGTTCAGGGCTAGTGATATAAACAAAACACGATGAATATATTTGGTAAGGTAACCAGGTCTTACTAGTTATATTAATACATTTGTTTAAGTTCACATTTTGTCAGTGCAAAACTACAAATCGCAATCTTCCAGCTCGCCATTGGTCATGTGTTGTTTAATTGCACAGGGAATACCATGAAAAACCTTTTAGCTCGGATTAAAAATATATTTTGATGAGGAACACCGAGGGAAATTGTGAATTTGCTCACAGTCCCCTGAGTGCTGAAGCTCGACATGCGGTTATTGTTAACAAGCGTACATACACAGAATATATCATGGTTCTCTTAGAAAAGTGTATGAAACATAACACACCCCAAGGACTCCTTTAGTGTATCTGTTTTTCATTTCTCGGTCAAATCAAAAGAAATTGTAGATCATTTACGACACTGCTTCCAGGCAGTATTGACCGTTATATTTTGCTGTTGGTGACATGGGGATACTTTGTAAATTAATTTTGTCTTTTAATAATTTAAATATTGTAGATATGGAACTTTAGCAGTTCGGTTATGATTAACAGACTCATCCTCGGTACCCAGGGCAAGATGTTTCAAATAATCCGTATTACAGAAAGTTGTACCGTTATGCATCGTAAATCAAATGACATGGATTTAACGCCCCTTTGAACTGTATTCCATATGTCATAGGGTGTTCCAGCTTAATGCGTTAGGAAAGACCGAGGTTATGCAGGTCTCAGGCTTTTACTATTATTTTGAAACCGACGGGTATAGTGCTGACATACCTAGAAAGATAATCGGGGCGAACCGTGATTGAAACTCACAAGCACAGGTTTCTGGCGTGCCAAAGGGACGCAACTCTGCACGACGACTTGTGCACTCATACCAAGTTGAAAATATCAAGGAAGTATCTGATAACGTAATGATTAATATCTTCTTTATGTCCTACATTTGTAATCAATAATCGATGCAATTGCAAGCATCAATTCAATTACAAGCGTTTTGTGACTCGGCTATTATTACTTCTGTCCATTGCAAAACGATAGTGCAGTCTCTTGACGACAGAAAGCGATTCTCATGCGATTCTCAAAAAAAGTTTGAAAAAACGTCAGAATTACTATCTTCTGAAAATGGTGAGATAGCTTTTTAAGCATTTCTGATTTTAATTGACAGCTTACTTTCAACTTGATAGCCCAAAGGTCAAAGTATGTCCCAAGCGTGGGCATTAATTCAATAAATTCACACTATGACTTGCCAGGGCGTTTACATCAGAATTATCCAGAATCTGGATATTGATTTCAAGAATAAATTTGTGCTTTGACAAAAAGGGCCTTTATTATCATGGTCATTTACACAAGTACCAGTTGAAAAAATGGTATTAAAAACGTTACTATGTTAGATTAATAATCCCCTGTCAGCCTTGGGATCGTCTCAGTGTAACCTCTGATAATGGAGAATATTGCTTGTATGGCGATACGCGAGGGCGTGTGTGTATATCAGTGAATGAATGGGGTGTGTTTTATGCCATGAACATATTTTTGTACAGTATTTCATATATATATATGTGGGAGGAAAGGCCGAAGTGATGCAGGTCTCGGGTGAATCGGGGCGAATCTAGGATTCGAACCCATGATATAACTGAAATACTGTTCAAGACAGTGTTAAACCAAACCCACTCCCCCTTATTAACAAGCTATCAGCCCAGACCTGCGTCATCCCATACATTTTGGAATGAACGCATGACGACATCTCAATTCCTTGAGGACCTTCTGATGTATTAACCGCAGCCAGTGCGCTGACATAGCAGACACAGGCAACACTGAGTTTCTAAAAGATTCCGTCTGTGGGCATTGGTGTTGACAGTTCATTCAGTCAATTTGTATAGGTGTGTGGTAAATATCGACCTTCTTCACAGTCGCCATCAGGAATCAGATCAAGGGTTTGCCTTCCACTGTATGTATCGCTGTTGATGAAATCGGTGTTGTTTTCAACGGTATATCTTTTGCAAACTGCCTGACGCTTCTTGGAACATTTCTAACGGATTCTAAATATTTATTTTGTGTGCATATTTAAGATTGTTTTAACTAATGATAAATATACCTTCCTTCTCTAAGTTTTTCTGTAATAATGGAGAAGGCATACTGATAGAACATACAGTTTGCATATTTTTTCTATATCTGAAAGATATTGGTCGAATTTTTTGCCACGACAAAATATAAAGTGAAGGTGCACTTAGATCACCCACGACAGATCTTAATGTGATGTCTTCCGGGCCAAACTGAAGATCTAAAAATTAAAGGAAATTGCCTGTTCCCTACACGTATCCGACACTGAAAGTGGCTGATATCACAGTAGAGATCCATGCCCTGTGGGTCACATGCTTCTGGATACTTCAGATATACTTCGGCCAGCAGCACCTACTTTTAGTTAAAGGCAGAGACGGTTCTAGCTGTGGCCTCATGAATAATTGACATGGTTTTGTTTTGCAGCATTTCACCAAATAGGCTGTTATGTGATGTTGATATTACGACAGTGAAGGTTTTGACTTGTTCTGCGCTTGAGAAAACATCCACAAAATGATATGATGAACAATTCCTCTATATTTATTACCCTTGAAGGGTCTCTTAAAGGGGCGGCTATTCTCAAAACCATGTTATTCTAACCAAAAAAATCAACACACTAAAGAATTTCAATGTCTATTACAGATATCGACATACATTATATATCGTTGCTTAAATCCATGACACTATCCATGAAATTATACGGGTTATGAACCACTGATGTTAGTGTAAGCCCAAAAGAAATAAATACATGTACTACCTGCCATAATCTTCATCACTGTGAACGGCATGAACTTATTGTATTGTACCTGTATACTTTAGTTACCATAAAAATAAAACAGAAACGCTTACGAGATCGCTAAGTCGTATTTACAATTGGAGTAGGGAAACGGTAGCCCTGAATTATTCAAATCCTTCCTCAATTTCCCTACGCAGTTCACCACAGCAACATCGAACAACATACGGCTCTGTCATAACATTGATTATATTCAAATACATGGCTGTAGATCTCCCTTTGGGAGTCAGTACCAGTTAGACAAGTATCTGAACTGGGTGTTGCGCCTTGAAGAAGGCGTGTGGGGGGAAACTATGAAATCATTACCTCTGATTAAGTTACAATTTTACAGTTATACGTCTTTGGTTACCCACGTCCATTAAAAGGGAACATCAATCACAATTACACTGAATCCCCAGAAGGGAACTTCCACCAAATCACGTTACCTGTCTCTCTTCTTTAAGACGGGAGTTACTTTTTGTGGCTTCGGTAAAGACATCTGGCTCTTAAAATCTTAAACTGAACAGGTCAACATGAGTAAACAACCATTGCTGAAGGCTTGATTGATATGTTGTGAGATCGTGTGCCGATAAAGCATATAGTTTCTCTGATGCATGGTTATTGTTAATTCTTTTGAAACGTCTAAAGATGCATATTGGAAGGAAGGTGGTTATTTGGTGTGGTGAACGTAGGGTGTACTTAACAAATAACGATTGACTCATGTAAGACATGAGTATACTTATTAAAACCATGTAACAGTTTTCATGAACACATTGCAATGGAAATCTTTGAAGAAGATCTGGATTCAAATTGATCAGCCATGTCTAGAACCAACCCGTTTTAAGAATTACCACAATTGTAAACGTGTGGGGGACAAAGGCATAGCCAGAAACTATTATCTATTCTTATGTAATCTGATACATAATGACATGAGTTTCACAAGGGTTCTTCACAAGGACTTCTAATCAGGCTGAAACAGTTGAAGCGGCGTGAAATTTCAACATCGATATAAACATGCATATAATTAGGCAACTTTGAAATTATTGATTTTTAAAAGAAATTCTAAAGTAAAGTGTCGGCCAGAAGAAAGTATACACTTGAATATTAGATTTGACCAAAACATTTAAAACGTTGTCAAAACGTTACTAGGTCAAAAACACTCACCGAAACACTGCACCTTAACGCAACTATGATACCCTTATTAAATACATCACCATCGAATAACCATTTCTTGTTTGATTCATATTAGCCATCATCAAACATGGCTGATAACTTCTTTTGCGCGGCAGTTTAGATGCTGGGATAGTCATGCCTGAAAGACATATGGCATGCTGGCAGAGTCCAATCGACCAACGATCTGCTGCAAGATGTCTTTGAAGAAGTATAACATAATGTTAGTTAAAAGATCTATCGGTGCTTTCCGGAGAGGTGTAATTGCTGCAGTCGATTTATGAGTGGGGGCACAAAAAGATCATTACTGGGATGACCCTTTGTTGGAAGGGTTCGCTGAGGCGGGACAGCGTCAAAAACCTCGATACCACTTGTGATTTATATGTATGGTGGCAATACCTTCTCAAGCAATGTACATACCGAATGAGGCGTGAAAGAATGACTATTGTTTTACATTGTATTTAAAGGATGAATAAATAGACATTATCAACGTATAACAAGAACCTAATTACAATAATATCAAATGTGATAAATGTACACCTTAGGAAACGTAGGAAGGAAAAGGGCATGATTGTAGCTTTCACAATGTTCATTTGTTTCTCCTAAAACAATGGGGAGGGAGTAGCCTAGTGACACCGAACGCCCAAGTTCGATTCCCCATATCCCTGCAATGTGTGAGGCCATTTTTCTTTCCCCGCCGTGGTACTGCTGGAATTGCTATGAAAGGCGGCGTAAAAACCATACTAACCACTCGCCTAAAACAAGGGTCCCATGAGAATTCAGAGAAAGAATAGTCTCAAAGTATCCCGAGCTCGTGACTTGACAAATAAGGGTTTCTTCCCCGATTGCGTAAATCACTGTTCATGTTTACCCTCAGTACTTCTTCGATTACCCCCACAGGCCGTCGTGGTATATCTTGAAAGTGCGCTGTGGCGTCAAACAACAGTCACTCACTTGAAAACATGGCGCAAAACGATTTTATATTGGCTAATTGCCACAGGGCCTCTTATGTTTTGGAAAAGACAAGGTATTTACATGAAAAACAACCAGGGCCATTATAAATGTCAAGCCTTCTTCGATTTGATTGTTTAACCTTAACGCAAATTTCATTTAGGTTGACAACCATTATGAACATATTCCTATGCAAATGGTTTCAATCACACACTTTCATCGCAAGCAGCTTAGCATGTCTTAATCAAAGATTTGAACGAACCATGTGTTACTTCCAAACCACTGAACTCATTGTAATAACCCACAATATATCATGATGCCCATAATGTTAAAGGTATTACGTGAACTGCTGTGTAATGTATTCAGTGTGAACGGGCGGGCTGCCGTTAGTCTAGAAAAGAGAAATCCAGCAGATTGCTTCATAAATAAACAACCAATTAAACGCGTGTATTTGCTTGAGAGGGGCTCAAATGGTGTGCTGAAACGCGATAGTACAATGACACTACAGCTACCTTTGTTATGGGTCAATCAAAGGATTATCGAATTTCAGACTAAAGCTATAAATTGCAATTGAAAAACGGGAGTGAAGTTGGACGCAACACTCATTCATGTTGTGGCATCCATTACTGGACACGGATTCCGGATATACGAGACAATGAAACAGAATAGGTTTTTGGTTTAATCAACAAGAAAATACCTATTTTCTGTAGTGATTGAGCGGGTTTTACTTTATCCTAGTAATATGACTTGTTTGTTTCTTATATGACGGTGGCCTTAAGCAGAAAATGTCGTGATCTATATCATGAGCATGGATCGACGCGGTGGGGGTACGACGACACGCTATCAATAAAGTCTGTCAGCCATCCGGTCTTTTTATTCGCCTCTAACGATAAATGTATGGCAGCGGGAGACACCAAGAATGGGCATAACATAGTATTGCAATGTTTGGAAACCAACCAGAGCGTTTGGCCTGGCGACGATCACGTCCGCCATTATGCTATTAAACGTCCCCATTTGCAACGTCGGTCACAACACAAAAGAGCATCGCTGAATGACAACGTTTCGGGCCTACTTCGTGCCCATTGATCAGGTGAATACATAATACCAGGTGAGTACCTGACGAAGGGCAAGAAATAGCTCTGAAACGTGGACACGTGTAATTTCCACCTTACCTATTACAAAGTGTCTCGTGTTTGGCTGGTTATCTATCCCTCGTTCACAGAGAAGCAGGATGATTCCAATCGCTGTTAATAAAAATACAGAATGTATGTGTGGAATGAACGTTGTAGGAATACCTATAGACACCGCAACAGAAACACCTGTGTGTTTCATTACCAAGTATATGCAGGCATCTGCACATGAAGTGCCACTCGAAAACATCTTTCTTTCGGGCAAACATTTTGGAGTATAGACTACTTGAGAATGGATATCCCACCTGTTTTATGCATGAACAGGATTAACTTTCTCTCAGCTCGCTATCAACAATGGCCAAATACCACTCGGTCACCCCGGAATTCAACCCTTATGACTTACAACAATTTAAAGTGCCTCTATCCTAAAGTCTGTAACAGCTCTCTTTCTAGACGGGCCTAACGTTGACCTTTGATCACGGTTGGACCGATACAACAACACCTGGTGTCATCACCGAGACCCACCTAAACATTTTCCTTGGGAATATTGGAGGCAGGATATTTATTCGGTCGCTACTTACTTTTTCCCCCGGATAATTTCCTTTTACAACATATTATTTTGGGACACATTATTTTTTCCCGATGTCATAATCATTTGTTTATGAATCACTATGAATTAGCGATGATACCAGGTGAGCGCACCCTGCCGCATCGGTGGTACCCGTCACAAACGCACGCAAAACGCAAGAGCAAGTCAAATGTGTGAACAAAAACGGGAATATTCTTTCTTCTTGTGCCTCGGAACAAATACAATAGAGGCATATCATTGTTGTTTTCAACTGTGGCGTAGCTCATACCTTCCCCATTCCCCGCTATTACCATGAGGAATTGCATGTCAGAATTGCGTGTGAGATTACGTTTAATCTGCACATCCCATTCCACCAGTGGTGGCACCAGAGTAATAGTGTTGGATTTCACGTCGGTAGAAGTGCCCCAAGGACACCCTGCCTTAATTGTAATGACAAAATCAACTTCCTAAAACTTATATAACAACACACCCACCCATAAGATAATGTAAATGTCCTTGGTCAACAATCTATCATTGACCGGCTTTGTTTGAAGAATGCATAAATGTATAATCATTGCATGTCATTCACAGATTTGATTAATATGCTTTAAGGTCGTGTGTAATTAACTGATTTAAAATTCATGAAAGATATTTTCTTCTGTTTAAATCTTAAAGCTAATGAATAGTTAATCGTGTTAATCATGACGCAAGTACCTGATGAGTATTCGTTCGTGTACTATTATAACTTCAAGCATCACTGAGAATATGGCCAAGTGCCTCTGGTCTGGTTTAAGAAGTCTCTAATTATGAGTGTTTGCCATTTGATCAGATATGATTAAGAAGGTCTGGATATGTTTAAGCGTGGAATGTAGATCGGGTGTATCTAAGTGAAGGATGCTTTTGATTTGACTGGTCTTTAACTTCCCCATATGTTTAGTATCATAAGTATCACGTTGTCCTACATTTATGCCAAGTGATTATCTGAACACATGTTTTGACGTTATGGCAGGCCCAGTAATCCAATCACATAACAGTCTAACATAAATAGATAATATACCAGTGGTTATATAGTCCTAGGTTAATTGAGTTAACTTTGGTTGCAAACATGTGCTTTATTATCAACAATATGTTAGTTTGTTTTCGAACTGTCAAGCTAATAAAAGGTTGATATCTTTGTTTGCTATTGGTAACTTTTTTTTCTTTTTTTTCTTTAAATTAACAATACCAGATGACAATATTTGACATTTCAACACTAGAAACTTTGACATGAACGTGTAGCATTTCGAAATTAGGACATTTGAAGTGTCATATTTCAACATCAGAAAATTGTACATGAAACATTTCAATAACACCATTACAAGTACTTGGTGGGTGGAAATCCATGCTTAGACGCGATAAGCTTAAACGGAGAGCAGAGTTTCATGTTCCTCTACATTGCTTACCTTCCAGCTCCAAATCCCGCACGCGCTCTTGTACACAACGAGCCGGAATATAGGCACTGGCCTATACGTTATCTTGTCACGCTGAAGATCCCGGTTCGATTCCCTACATGGGGACAATATGTGAAGTCCATTTCTGTTTTTAATCTAGTTTGAAAGTGGCGTAAAGCACAACACACATTGACTGATACCAACAAACCGCAGGTCGCGGGTTTTGTTGGTTCACACTGGCTCATTTTAAAATTACTTTGCGTATAAACTATCGTATATCGCCCGGCGATGGAATAGACTTCTCGATTCGCCCCGACTATGACCCTTGGAGTTTCAACACTATAGTCTGCCTGTAGGGATAGCCTAGTGGTGAAAGCGTTTGCTCGTCACGTCGAAGGCCAAGTGTGAAGCCTATTTTTGGTGTCCCCCGCAGGGAAATTGCTGAAATATTGCTAACAGCGGCGTAAAACATTACTCACTCATTCACTCAAAGTAGAAAAAAATACCAATGACCCGTACTGATTTGGCTTTTTCTCCAATATTGAGTTGTCAGGTCGCTATATAACACTCACTCATTTGATGTTTTGGGCAGACAGCGAATCTTTTCATTAACAGTGTGTATTTCATTTTTCAGTCTCAATGTACGACATTTAAACAGAATAATCAGCGTACCTATGAAATGGAGTAGCACATTGCATTTCCATTACAGCTACACGCAATAGCTTAATTCGGTTTATTCCAGAGAAAGGTTCTCAAACCTTAAGAGATGGTTGATTTTTGGCTATTAATTCAATCATTTCACGATAAAGTCACACCCATATCTCACAAACAGGATTTAACTTGGCAGGCCACTCAGTATCCCCGTGTCAGTGTTAACGTGGAAAGTCTCACGAGAGTTCCTAAATCTCGCGAGACTTTATTATCACACGCGCTTCGTAATCACGTATTGACTGAGATGTATGTGTTTATAACCATAATGATCTGAGATAAAAGCTGTAAGTAAAGGTGGGACTAATGTAGTGGTTAAAGCGTTGGCTCGTCACGCCGAAGACCCGGGTTCGATTCACCATATATACACACACACAATGTGAAAACCATAATTACGGTGTCCCAGTAGTGTTATGGCGGGAATAATGCCAAATGTGTCGGAGAAACAAATTCACGCACTATATGTAAAAAAAGCATGATGGTTGTTCTTTTCGTAACAAACATCAACAATCTTAAATATGCCGGTATGTTTCTGGCATGTATGGTCTTCACTGACTGACATTATGACAAACTTCGAACATAAGAAATAATGGGACTTGAAATAATGGGGATGATTTAAATTCTTCTTGTCCTTATAATTCTATGTTTAATTTTATTTATGATATTTCATTAGTCAAAAGGACATTAAGTTATTTTTGTATGATCAAGGAAAAAATAATACCTATTTTTTCATCATCGACTACGTACATTTACTTTGTTTAAACATGTCTTATTCATTAACAAAAGTGAAACTGATTTCTTACAAGTTGTCCTACTTAGAACTCCCTCCTCGTGATATTAAAAACATTCAATTACTATATGGGCAATGGCCAGAAGAAACAATAGAGAAACAGCAATAAATTAAGATAAGATGGACATAAGTTTAGACAAAGTATTGAATCGTTTTGTAAGATGAATAAACAGTTGAATGCATTGAATATACGTTCACTGACAACCACTAAGAGGTCTGCATTGTCCTACAAACTAACCTGATAGCTAACGGAATATTGTTCACACCTACAATATTCAAATGAACAACTCATTGGGTTGGCGAGTTCATTATTAACATTTAAAAGAATAATGAACCATGTTTCACATGGATCATTACAATGCCACTTCAATTACTTTACTGACAAGTTCTAACAATAGCAATATCTTTTCTAAATTCGGCAGTAGACAAAACCAACACGAGATATGTATGACTTCTAACGAAAACGTATTAGGACTGATACCAAATTTAGGTCAATCCTCCGACATAAAATCCTATATGGTGATCCATTACCAACGTAAGTCCCGTATGCCCAGATTCATACCCTTTCATTTAAAAAAGACGTATTTCCTTAAAATAAATCAAATCTAATTCACATCCTTGCTTGTTGGAATTCGGAAATATAAAAGGAAAAAATGGGTAGAGAAAAACATATTACTAAATTCCAACCGACACAGGAGGGTAAATAATTATTTTTCTGACAACGTTTTTACTCACGTGCATGTGAGTCAGCATGCAGACTTTATACGGCTTTGCAGTTGAGCTATTCGGCAGTATAATAGATCTGGTATATAGAACCAACTACCTGAACTATTCTATGGATTCATTGTCGTAAATATGATAACAAAACATAAAAAAACTTCCACGTTCTATTTATCTTAATTGATCTGTGTTCGTTACTTCCTGATCGTTCAGAAAAAATAAGCTTATTTCTCAAGACCTTATTCCGAATAAGTTGTTACCTCTAAAGCCATTCAATTACCTTTTTAAAAGGCAAATTCATCAAAGAAGTTCAGTATTTGATAGTAAACAAATGCAACACGCAAAGCAAACACGTTTTAATATTTCTTTACCGTTTCTTTACAATCAGCACACTGGAGATCCCGGATTAGAATGCTTGTCCTACGGAACATGTTACAGCTTGCAATATGAGGTCATTACTAGGAGTCCGAGTCAGGTTTTTTCAAACTTCAACCCAACTACATGTATTTACCTACTGTGTCGTCCTTCAATATAATAAGCATCATATTTGTGGGGGCTAGCGTGGGGCTGTTTACTATAACACTATCATTCCAATAGTTTCAAACAACATTGTAGTATATGTACAACTATGTTATTGAGCTTGACTGAGAAATGCATCTACAATGTAGAGGTCCGTGAATTATTCCTCATGATTACAAAGTCTGACATGTCCACCATATCCCAGTTTGGTCAGATTGTTGATAAACTGATCTGGGCTTAAAGCCGGAACCTCTGATTATTGTCTGGTATAGGTCTGTTAATCTACTGTTTGGATAACGACCACATCCGTGTTCTAGTGGTAGAGCGTCTGCCCGGAGCGTGGAAGGGCGTGGATTCGACTTCCTCGTCCGTTTAATACCAAAAGACGTTAAAAGGTGGTACTTGTAGTTGATTTGACTGGTCTTTAACTTTGCCATATGTTTAGTATCATAAGGATCACGTTGTCCTAAATATAGTGCACTGTGTCTGAGTGGGGTATTCACGTGTAACTGCGGCATGGTATCTCAGTGGGCTAGCACTATAAAATCGACATTAGTCCGGACTAGCACAAGCAGCGACACTTATTTCAACTTATTTCATCGATGTATTGCATGCATTCATTTTTCTGAAGTTTGTATTTCGCAGTACAATGACATTCAGCGGCTATTCATTCTGAAACAATGCGCGAATCATATCTCTTGTATGGTGATCCTTTTACAGCTGGTAAGATTTCTGTACCTTTCTGAAAAACTCAGCGAATATAATTACTAACAGAGAGCAAAAGACACAAAGGAACGGCGAGTAACAATGATATATCCAGAAAGATGTTTTGTTTTACTTATTACCTTGACGTATAAACACAGTTGTTATATGTCTAAATTGAGTAAAGCAACAATTGGTAAACATCTTTTTACTTTGCAAAAGTGATAGCCTTGAGGTTATTGTTGGGCACAATTGAACACGCCAGTTTCATATATAGAGCTTCGGGAAGTTGATAACATGATTATATGCAAATTTGGACAAAGGAATTGGGGGAACATAAAAAGTACCAAATGGTAAACTCATGGTGTTTGAGTGTGAATGGAAGGCAATGGTTCAACAATCGGCATATTACTTCATCCAAGCACTGCACTAGAAACCCTATAAATATGAATGGTGATTAAATGGCAAGGCAATTGACTTCGCACGAGGAGAAAATTACTAATACACGATGAAGACATATAAGTACTTCTGTGTACCTTCACTTGTTAGTCGTTAAATGAAAGAAACTTACTATGAAACGTAGCCGTGAGTGTTACCTTATTGAAGCGGCGTCAGTTGGCGTCAGATTTTTGCCACTGTCGCAAGATCATTCTTGTGGATACAATGTTCCGCAAAAGCTGGTCTACAATTTGAATAATTCGTTTTTATTTTTTGCTTGTTTACTATTTTGTTTCTTGCGTAAGATCTCACATTACTTAATGTCTTGGTACACGAGAAGATACATGTTCACTCAATCACAATGTTAAAAATAGAATGAACTGTTAAATGAATTATGAATATATGTAATAGTGACGGGTAAAAGTAAACGTTCAGACGCTTGAAACCATTCAGTCGCATGATGTTTAGATCCATTCAGATACTGTATATTAAGGGACCCACTGAATGTCTAGATAATGTTTTAAATAATATGTTTTATGTATAAGGCCAGAAGATCACAGAACGGTTTTCCCAATGTCACTATTTATTATATAACATGTTTACGCACACTCTTTCCTAGCCATGACCAACTTGTGGAATAGAAGGAGTATGAGACAATGCCAACGGAAGGATATGTTCTCACGTTTTGATAAATAGCCTGTTAAATCTAGCCTGTTCGGGTTAAACAAGCCGAAGTGAAAATTTGAAAATGTCTTGAAGCCAAAGATTTGGCAAAGATAATTTTATGAATACAAGCAATAAACTTGCATAGGCGATAGTTTTGTTAGACAAAAAGTAAGCGTCAAGAGGATTGTTCTGAGAAAACCTACAAGACTCGAACAACTCTAAATGGAATGTCTATCAATACAAAAGATGCACTATACCACCGCGGGCCGTTATTTGTTTTACTCTGGAGACAATATTTGTCAATATTTCTTCCTCTCTCGTGTATCAGTATATATTGTTCCATTAATGCTTGAGTTAAGTTCCACGTTCTCTTGCAGCAATATTGTCTCAATATCACCATCAAGCCAGCCATAGAGTCATTCGTTCCAAATTTGTATGGCATGAATCTACCGTCATTATACACTGCACCAGTATATTATTAACACACATAAGAATGTTAATGGATCAAGCCACGTGCTTGAAGTAATAACTTTTCAATATTAAGCTGATATTAATACACGTGTTCATTGTACCAAATGAATGACGTGGTTTTGAAATGATCACGAATTTAACAACATGTATATGATAGCTGATCTAAGAATTTAACAACGGTGTGTGATTTCAGTGTTATCTATCTCCCTATCTATCTATCCATCTGTCTGTCTGTCTGTAAATCTATGTATGCATGTATCTATCTATCTATCCAAATCAAACAGTTAGCCATGCATACACGCACACACTCCCACACATATTGTGGCAACTTAGTACATTAATTGGAGCATTACCACATCCCGTCTATCCATTCGAATTATCCAATAACAGAGTAGATATATTAACAAGATTGAAACCAAAAGGGCCACGGGATGCGATGCATTTTACGACATGGCGTAAAGATTGCCCGATTATAACCCTTAATCCTTTAGTCGATATACATCAGTTTAGCAATGCTCTTTACAAGGAACGACAAACCCAATTGCAACGTAAGCCTTGCAGTTATCGTCAGAAGAGACCAACTGGGTACGAAATGGACACATATGATACCGAATATGAGTCATTACATTACACAGAGTGATATATTGTTTGCACGATAATTACGTTATTATATAGGGAGAAACTTTGCTGTGCCTTTGGAATAGTGTCTGTTTGATAATCAGTAGTCCCGGCATCCTTCTGTCTCTGGGAAATGTTGATACGGAAATCACTTAAACCTTCTGGCTTTATCCAGTTTTGAGCTTTGCGTTTCGCTAATGTATTCTTGTGCTATAAGCTTTGAGATTTGCTTTTGTGCAAATGTATTCTGAGTGCAAAGGTGAATCTACATGAAATAATCGTTAGAGATAACAGAACAGAATGTGTCATATTGGTATAAAGAAAGCGCTTTTATGGATAAAGTGTCTTTGACATATCAGTGATAATGTGTAACATTTCGTTGCCAATGCAGTGGCTATAGACACACACTCAACAAAGGAAACAATGGCATGGATGAAAAAATATTTTATGTATACTTCGTTAACGTTTCTTGACACTTTTAAGTGTAAATCAATACCAAAACACTAGATATATTTCGTACGAGTAAATGTTGTGAAAATGTATCACTGCAATCAACATCGATTATGTGTCAATCGATAATAATACGCCTTAATAATGTATTTATTCGTCCGACACAATAATGGCAAAATTGATTAAGTAACCAGACAGTGTATTTATCGATGAAAGGACAATGATATTAAAACAGGTTGATTCAGATTATGACAGGTGATGTCCAATAAATATATCGAATTGAATTATTTTGCAAAGTAATTTGGGTCATACAATATTTCAAATCACTATGTGTCTCCTGTCTACATGACCTGAACGATATTGATGTGTTTGTGCCATGGGGTTTATTTTTTCAAATGGAATTTACAACTTGTTGTAAGTGGCCATATATTACAGCGTCATACACTGATAAGTAGCATGCGGACATGTTGGCATTTCTTTATTGACATAAGAATGCAATAGAAAAGAAGAGTGAGTGTTGTCAAACGCCGCAGTCAACAATATTACAGTTTTAACAAAGCCTTCAATCCAATTTCGAACAGAAATTCAGTCGATGAAAGTGTTAGTAGCGATCCATGTCATCGTTGCACGACATTGATGCCATGCGATCTGCCAAATCACAGAGTCTGATCACCCGAGTTCCATTTCAGTCGGTTCTTTCGACAAGCATGGAAATATTGGAACTGTTCTGATCCGGGTCTGCGGAAAAGCCTGCACCAAACCTTTCTAAAGTGTCCTCTGAGGCCACTTTTTTATATTTGTAAGACTGCAACCTCCATATTAACTTGAACGTAAAACCATCAATAATTCCATCTAATTGCTCAATGACAATGTCTAACGTCATAAACAGCCATTAATCACCTTTGTCTTAAAACCGCCCAAACTAATTTGTCTGACAAATTGCATTTCAGGATACGAATATCACCATTATCTGCTATCATACTACTTTAAAAAAATAAATTATATGCACTGAAATTTTCGCGGGAACAATCTTCACCTTAATAAACATTTGTCAAAGTGATAATGTAATAAGTTTCTTTGATGATGCCCATGCGAGATGTTTGATGAGATGATTACTTCTGCAGAACGGAAGCGTTCAGTTGTAATTATCGAAAATGCAAATACGACACCAGCAGAGATATTGTCATTACATTGTATTTTTCTTCTTGTTCTTAAAGAGGAGCTAAGTTCAGGCAATATTACTTTGCAGAATGATTAAATAAGGTCATTTACGCGGCACTTCGTCCGTTTGACATATGTTATATTATCAAACTGGATGACTTGTATCTAGGTATAGTATGTTCTTCTGGGGTCAGCTTTTTGGTGGTCTTGACCTTAATGTACGACGAATGCTACCTCATCGAAAAATATACTTACATATTTTACCGTACGTCCTCTTCTGGAATTGTCCAAAGATTTCCGATTATACCTTTTATGATGTTTTATAAGTATGATTTTATTTACGGTTATATGAAATATAGTTCGAAGTTTATAACTGTCTCTACATCTGTCATAAGTCAATGTTAAAGTAGAGAGGTACGAAGCTAAGGTCTCTTGGTTCAAGAATCGTTCCACTAAGCGATCTTAATGATACGACTGCCTTAGGTCTATGCTATTGAAAGGTGAAATTGGGTTTAACGCTCGCGTTCAAGATTATTTCACTCATTTAGGGAGGTGCAAGCACGTGCGTATGTGGCAGCTTGTTCGAGTTCGACTGGTGCTACCCAACTGAGACACCGTACGATTCAGACACGTAATATATTTGCCGAACCAGTGTGTCCTTATTTTATCCCCCCAATGTCTAGCACCAGTCAGGGCAACAACAAGTATCATTTGTTGACATCTTTTGATATGACACAGCTAGGTGATCGAACCACTGACACTCTATTCACTGCACCATGAAGGCGGGTGGCCTATGTTATAGTAAGAGTGGTACGATAGCCGGAGGGATAACGTGTCCCAGGGGTGTATATGTACATGGTGCTATATTGTAAGTACGGTTTTACTGCAAGAAGTAGGTTTGTTGCTGGGTCAAATATTCAGACGCGAGTAAAGAAAATTAAGCAAGAAAATCTGTTATTGATCAATTTAAAAAAGTACAAGGAACATCAAAGCAGCACGCATCCAAAGTTTCTTCCGACAGACCTCGGACTGCATATCATTGCTTCAGGTAACTGAAGGAGATTTGTTTCACGTCCGACGATGTTGTTTTATGTGATTTGCTTCAAATCTCATTACAAACACTTCTGAGAAAGCTACTTGCATAAGTATCATGTACTATTAAAAAGCATTATTCTATTGTGCCATAAGACGCAAGTATACTCCAGTAATTGGTGGATAAATTGAATTAGTTTAGTTAAATATATAATGTGTCGCACTGCCGAAGCGTACAGGAATAAGATTCCGTTCTCTCTATGGCCACTAAAATATCACTGATACCTGAAATCATGATAATGGGCCTTGTCATATAAGTAGTTGTCGTATTTTGAAATAGTTTTATTGAGAGTCGTCATGGTGGGGAGTTATATTATTGAGAGTAGTCATATCAGGAATAGTGTTAGTTGGTGTAGTTGCTGAGTCGCCATATTTGGAGTAGATATGTCAAGTGTAGTCGTATGAGGAGTAGACATATCAAGTGTAGTGTATTTGGAGTAGACATATCAAGTGTAGTCCTATTTGGAGTAGATATATCAAGTGTAGTCATATTTGGAGTAGACATATCAAGAGATGTCATATTTGGAGTAGACATATCAGGTTTATTCATATTTGGAGTAGACAGATCAAGAGATGTCATACTTGGAGTAAACATATCAGATGTATTTATATTTGGAGTATGTAAGACTACGTCTTTCAAAGTATATTTATTTCTTCCACGTTTTTAATCGTAGCATATGTGTTATTTTTATGTTTGGCTAAATTTGTCAGCCATGGCCAACAACTGAAGGGATGATGTAAATCCGACTGGGGTCCATGCAGGTAGCAAAAGTACTGTAAGTCCCCATGGTCCCGAACGCGGTGATCAACCTTCAGTTGGTGGCGATCAAAGTTAGTTATATATTACATGTCCTCAAACTAGTTTTACGAAAATCTGTGATATTCTAGTTATTATACTTCCCTTCGTCGGCAGAATTTTATACAGTTTAATATATAGTGTTAATGTCAGATTTTGTTTCGTCACGATATGGCTGAAATATTGCCGATGTGACGTTAAACATTAACTCACTCACTCACTCATATTTGGAGTAGACAGATTAAGAGATGCCATATTTGGAGTAGACATATCAGGTGTCTTCGTATTTGGAGTAGACATAAGAGATGTAGTTATATTTAGAGTAGACATGTCAGGTGTAGTCAAATTTGAAGTGGATTTGCTTGACGAACAAAGAGACTTACTGAATTGGGTGTACCTGGTGAAAATGCTCGTCAATCAATTCGGTCCAAAATCGATTTTTTACAGTCCGCCGTCCAAAAGCTGTAATATTACTGACTAAGGCATTAAACAACAAACAAACGGAAAGAAAAAGATAAGAAGAAACTAAAATGTATCAGTGCAATTCATGTCAGACCTACAGTTGTAGACCTCTCTTTAAGTTTGTGATTTGCTCCGCCGCTTCTACCTCTCTTGGGTGTCCAGGCAATTTACATGTTTACAAGCCGCTCCGAAAATAATAGGTTTGCACGTCAGGTTTTTACATGCAGATGAGCTGGCATCAAAATGAGAAATCTGTGACCAATATCATGGAAACAAAATAGGAAACTTACTTTCTCGGAAACACGTTGTGACGAGGGGGGCTCACTTTCCATATTGGCCGTTGTCGTGTTGTTGCTTCTTGCCAATGAGCCTCATCTTACTTTGTGATATAGGGGCTTTGTCACATTGTTGTAGGACAAAACCTAATCGGAAGTGTGTTACTTTAACATTTCAAATGTTACATAAGCTCACAATTTGTTATTCGGTGTGGACTTTATTTACTTATTGGGAAAGCTTTTTACGAATACATCTTTTCAAATGTAAAGGCGAAAGCTCGCCATAAATACCCTCACAATGTTCATGCAATAAAAGTGGATGAGTGAATGTTCTTTAAGTCGCAGGCAGCTTTATTTAGGCTATAACAAAACGACCTATTAATAGTCTGGAGATATCTGAGTCTTGACCGGGCAATCCAGTGATAGATATTATGAGAAGCGCCATACGCATCAACCAAATCAACTTAACATCCGATCCACCCAGGCGCCTCTTACGAAAAGCCTAGGCATTATATTAAATGCGTACGGTATTCGATAGGTACCCCATTCGATGTTATATTCTACTGAAAAACTTAGATTCTGCTGGTAGATGTACCTGGGCATCACATATAAAGTCATCAGTAAATATGCACGAATTTGGTTCTGTATGATTTAGCCAGGATGTTGGCGACAATTCGCAATTTATTAGGATGTTCAAACAGAGGCTTGTAGATTGTGAAAAGCAATGTATACTCAATAAGATAATTGATTCTCATATGTTGTATAGATGCATAAAATAGTTGCTGGACGTTGAATTTTATGTATTGACTGTAGTGATAATATAGAAGGAATTTGCGGCTATTGAGACTGTACGAACTGCCTCTACGCTGTAATGTTACATGTAAAGATGGTGAACGTATGTTATGTGAAATGTGTAACAGCAATAGTGCTGAAGATGAATTGTATTTTCTTTTTGACTGTAGTGAATATATTATAAACAGAGATAGATCTTTACAAAAAATACGATGGTTTATCTACAATAACCAAATGCGAAATGCAGCTCAACAGCAATGATATACTTGTATTTATAAATTGTGCTAAATTTATTAAACAGGCTTTATGTCTAAAACTGTCAGAAATGGCCTACAAATATGAATATACTTGACAATGGGTAGCTTGGGAGCAATTGTACCCTTAATCACCACGGGGCCTTACAATTCAAGCGAGGTTGTTATTGAACAGCAGTAGCTTTTATAACCAACCAGTCGAATGAAAAATAGCCATTGCAGCTTTCAAATCACATTTCATAGAAACCGGGCATATGCATGGTACGGTAGGCGATTATCCTTACTACATGTGGGACTGTATAATCATTGTTTTTTGCACTGGTTCTGGTCTCAAATCGAACTATAAACTATCTAATTTCTACATAAAACGCCCATTTATGGTGTAATATCAACGTTTATTTCTTTGTATGATTCTGTTACATTATAACCACAGGTCATTATCGAAACTGGCAGCATATATGTTTTTCCGATGATTTGGCAGCTACTGTCATTATGTTATTGTACGAGGCAGTATCATCTCTGGTATAACGTAATCAAATCAAAACGAATGGCGCCATCGTAACTCTAGAGGAAAGACCATGTTATGTCTTGAAGATATAGTCTCTGACAGGGCATGCATCACGCAGGCGTAAATGAGGACTGCAAAACAACCTGTTTGTTTATTCCCATAAGAGAATAAGAGAATTGAATTGAGCTCCTTATCATGTTAATCTGATCGATAAGACATGTTGTGACAGTTCATGTGGGGACATATGCGCTGTAAACATAACGCGTGACCGAGTAATTTGAAAACGCTCCTTGTACTGTTATACAAGAGAGGTTGAAGTACCAAGAGATTTGCTAATCCAGGTAAAAGGTACAGGATGTGTTAAACAAACACGTGTAGGGTGTATACGTGTCAATATTTCAAAATATTAACGTAAATATTTTTCTGGCTCTGAAGGACTTGAGTGGTATTGCACAAAAGGGTTCCTGAAGAACTGGGACTTGTGACAAGTGTTATCTTATCGACAACGATCAAGTATAACAATCAATTCCCTGGGAAAACCATGAGTGAGTGAGTGAGTTGGGTTTAACGCCGCTTTTAACATTATTCCAGTTATATCACGGCGTGTCAGCTTAATGTGGGAGGAAAGCCCGAAGTGATTCAGGTCTCAGACGTTTACCACTTCGGTGAAACCCACGAGCACGGGTATGGTGCTGACAAACCTAGAAACATAATCGGGGCGAACCGGGATTCGAACCCACAATCACAGGTTTCTGGCGTACCCAAGGGACGCAACTCTGCACAGCGAATAGCGGCGCCTTAGACGACTGGGCCACCCTTGCCCCCGGGAAAACCACGAAATTATTTAGGGCGATAATGATCTTGTTTTGTCTTCTCATTTATTCTGAAACAAATCATTTTTTAAACATAACTAACACCGCACCCCCATTATTTATATGGTACTACCATACAGAGACCTGTGGGTTAGACGTTAGGGATATGCCATTGTGTTTTCACAGTGAATACAGGATTAAAAATTCAACACAGCATTAGCAATAATTCAGTATAATTACAGTGATTTTTTCATGTGAAAATTGTGACAGTTTGATACATATGTATTTGTTGCGTCTTTGACGACTACAGAACATCCGTGTCATTACTGCACCGGATAATGTGCATCAACTGCATAAATACGAATTTTTGTTGCACATTACTCTTGCATGGATCGTCAAGGCAACAACTCAAGTGTCGGAGTCACTCATGATAAGCACTATAACAGCTTTACGGTTGCGTTTACAAAATACAACGCACTCATACATAGATTATTAGGATACTACTGTTGATGACTAGTTTGCGATTATGCATTGTTACTGGTATAACATATTGATGTACAGTGATATTAATTTCTAAAATGTTCATGATTGATTGCTGTTTTCCTAACTGCTTTAATGCTATAACAGTTGTTTATTGATATATCATTTTATATATACAATTATGCCAAATTATTAATTGATATACAAGTATGTGTGGGTGCAGGCTAAAACGGCACCTGAGCAAAACCGCACAGTTTTCTTCTGGGGAAACGGCTACGGACGCTCAAGCGAAAATATCACCATATACATCTAGTTAGTGTGTTAAATTGTCAAATCGGCAGATTTGTAATTAATGCTAGTATGAAACCGTAAAAAGTATTGATTTTTACTTTAATTTTGCTGAGCTTCCGTTTTAGCTATAAGCTATATGTACATTATTTTTACTAAGTTCTGTCCTTTTATCTTTTCAGAAAGTATCAGTCTTTGTGTCCGTTCTGACCCTGACAGCTATATCAATGGAGAGATGGATGGCGATATGTCGTCCCCTATGGTTCCGACAGACGTCTGTGAGAGCTAAACGGATCATTGTGTTATTGTGGGGAATATCATTCGCAGCTGCCATTCCAGATTTAGTAGTATTACAAACAGTTTACCATGAACATTACGATATTACAATTTGTCAGCCAAGCTGGGATCTGAAGTTTGAGAAAATAAGCCTATTATCAATACTCGTGCTGTTCTACTTCATTCCGTTGCTAATTATGACGTTCGCATACGCAAAAGTAGCCATTTGCCTATGGCGAAGTGGATCAGCCAATGAATCGACAGGTAAGCATTTACTTCTTTATACTATTCTCTTTCCGTTTCCGGTTACGAAATTGCAAGGCCTCTTAGCATTGTGCTATCTCATTAAAATCCGGTCTTTTTCCGCGATACGATACTTCTCTGCGTGAAGATCTGTGAACACTTCCTCATGAGGTCGTGTCAGGTGAACATTCTTATCAGCCAATCAGCGTCGAGGCTTCTAAATACTCGACTGAATCATTCAAACCATCACGTCTCTGTACTTCAAAATAGAACGAAAATGACAATTTCCGAAGTAGAATTGTTTCATATATCCTGTCGTTTCTGAGAGCCCTGGTGTCTACAGCCAAAGGGGAGTACCATCAAACACATTTGTGTTCTGTGTGGGTTTTCATTTGTACAAATCGAAATTTGTGAATCGAGGTGATGAAAAATGAAACCAATCTTAAAGATATGTATCCCATTGGAGTAAAATATATGATTTTGAGATTGAAGATCGTGCTTAGACTATCATTTTGTACAAGAAATGAAGCATGTACCCAATAGAAAGATGACCATCTTTGAGTGTTGAACCGAATCCATATATCAGTGCAAAAAGAGACAAATTAAAACGATAGCATCATAAACAAAATTATATGGACACCAATAATATTCGATACGTATCTGTTAACACATTCATATTAATATCTAAAGGTGATAAATTGTGGCGCTACATTCGTCAATGAGTTCATCGGTATGACTACCACGCGCCAAGTTGACATAATTTCATAGATTTTAAGATTTATCAAACTCGTTCATCAACATGAAGTCTTATATTATGTATTATGACTCCAAAATTACATTTAGATTACCACGTGAACTATATCCCTTCCTAACTGTATTATGTCAAATTTGCAATAAGCAATATGTCAACTGATTTTCATATATTAAATTAATAGGTGACAGTAAGTCTATCGCTGGATTGGAAATGGGTAATAAAACGTGAAACTGACATTATCAGTGTTACATTTTTTAAACACACGAAATTGACTTTTATTGACACATTCGATTTGATACCATAAGCTTTTCTTGAATCCGACAAAGTTCTTCTGGTCAACCAAAGAGTGTAGTCATGTTATCTCTTTGATACATTTGATGTCGATCTGGGAATTCCTCCTTATAACGGTCGGATAGCCTACTGGTTAAAGCCTTCGCTCCGCCCGCCGAAGACAGGGGGTGGATTCCCGACATGGGTACAATGTGTGAAGACCATTTCTGGTGTCGCCCGACGTGATATTGCTGGAATATTGCTAAAAGCTGCGTAAAACCATACTCACTCACTCACTCCTCCTTATAACAATATTACAAGAGGCACTAGTGTTTGCACAACCTTGTCAAACAGAAACGAAGGTGAATGAATGATGTTTTTCCGCCCCAGTCAGCCATATTCCAGCAAAATCCGGGCCACCTATAAATCATGTAATCGAATCTAGGCGATGCATGGGTATCGTGCAGTCCAACACAGGAACGTAATCAAGACGAATATGGGATTCGAACCCATGATCATGTTTGTCCGGCACGTTCAAGGGACAGAACTCTGCACAGCGAATTGCGGCACCTTACACTTCAGGGCCAGCCCTACTTGCCCACATCCCTCACCCTCAACCCCCATCCCCAGTTTGGCCTTAATGATATTAAAAGCCTTATATATGAATAGGAACGTTTCGATTTAGATAATTTCCGAATTGTATCAATTCTTATCATCTATAAGGGAGTAAAACCCTCAAATCACAAAACGTTTCAATGTCTAGACCACAACTGTCGCGGTATTGAAATCGTCCACTTTGGTAGTCACTCTGTCTGTCTCCCACAGGCTACCTCCTCCTAATCACATAACACACAGATGTCAACACATCCTCCTCCTGATACTCACACGTGAATCTCGCCAACTTTCACGTCTAGACCGAGAAATGACGAGATTCCTGCTCGAGTCTCTCGTTAATACTCTTTAAATGGTTGTGACGGTTTCTTTGACAGACGGGGGCTGTGCGCACTTGCTATATGCATTTGGTGGATTGTTTCGCATTAAGAGACTATTAGTTACACATTTTGGAGCGCTTGGCATTTTCACCGCTCTTTTCTATGCTTTTCATTCGTCGTTAAGAATATTTATTCTGGGATTTGGATAACATTAAACATACACATTATTTTGTGTGTGTAAAAACGAGTAATGTTGAGAAAAGGTTTTAATCGAGAAGACAGTCTTCACAGAAAGCATCTTATTGTTAAGATAAAATCGTATAATTAAAATACTTGTAGTCAGAATAATAACCATAACAATGTAAAAAATCAACTAATATTATAACATGGTTGATTATTCATTTATTTTTTAAATTCTCAACATTTCAAACCTAACTGAACTTTCAACTCTTAAAACCAGATTCAGCCAAGGCCAACGCGCATGATTATACCTTTAAGGGTTATTATTATGCATCACATTGTTACAAAGAACAGTTTTGTTAACCATGCATGCAAAACATAGGACATCCGACAACATAAATGTCAAAATAAGGAATGTACCTTGGTAGAAGATGTCATTATTGCATCAATGTTGGTGTAATTACAAGACGTGTACCAGATAACACGTTATGGTCGACCTAATTACCATACAAGTTATAAAACGACTACTAAATAAACCGCCCCGAAAGATAATGGTCGGCTTCACTATAAAACCAAGTTATATTATCTTTCATAAGAAGCTCTTTTACTCAAACGATATCGTGTTTTTATTGGCATTAACCTATCGCGCTGGGATGTGTGTGGATACTAATGAGAATCCTTAACGTTTGCTTCCCACATGAATCGGAAAGATGAGTGATAGTGTGGGATGGGTTGTTCGCCGCTTCAGTGGTTCAGTTTATGTTACAGTGAGTCTGCTGAGTGTTGGAGACAAACCCAACGAATCTGTGTGATGAAAAGTTTCATCTACTGTGATGAAAATAAAAGGGACAAAACCCTTTTCAGATTGATAAGAAATATCTGCTAAAAGCAGAGTCGATTGTACGATTCCGACTATATCATCAAAGCTGTTTATATTAATCACTATCTAATATTGATGATGCCAGGTGTTCGCGAAAAGGTAAGCGTAGCCTGTCCCAACGGTGGCACCCGTCACAAAATACATGTATACACACGAGAACCGCTATGGTATGATTATTATGCTTATATTATTGTATGGTGCTGACAAACAATCAGAGTGAATCAGAGATCAGCGGATCCCGGGACAGCCAGGGGCCATAAGTCAACGAATTGTGGCGTGTAGATTTGTCATCCTTGGTTGCGAAGGGTACGGCTATGTGCTGCAACATTTGTAAGTTAATTCGACGACTGAATTTCCTGGCCTCGAGTCGATCGTTCACAGGGAGCTGTAAAAATAGACGCAATGTTGCTGACTGTGCGTACGTAACATTCATTCCAAAACACCACAGTATAACCCCCTGAAGTACTCCGCCAACAATATCGACAGTGATCGATCGTTTGATTTTATATGAATCCGTTTGTAAGCATACCTTTTAATCTATTGCATCACTCAACGAACGTCTATTTAAGATAACACAGGTCACATATGATGGTATTTAACGACAAATAGATCTCTAATTGAACGCGGTTGGTTCTATGGTGAACCAGGCAACGATAATGCAGCTGTTAATGCAGCATTAGTTCTATTTTGGTTAACATTTATACATGTACATTAACTGCACACATTCCATGGGGATATTTGGTTTTGACTCTTATAACTGTTTGTATAAGTGTCCGATGTGTTGGGCCATGTTGCATTTATGCCACAGATAAACACCGCTGTTTAATGTGTGCACGTCATGTCGGTAATGCATTTGACAACGCGGTTCTATTGAAGGATAATTGAAACCTTTTCAACCATGAGTTTAGATTCGATAACATTTGCCAACCACACAATGAAGATGTTTTTTTCACAGAGTCGCGATATGCGAAATTCTTTGAGTTACGTCAAATGAAAATATAGAACACATTTCATGATGTTCCAATTAAGTGATAATTTAATCTTTTACAAAGATGTATTGCGAATGTTCTATCTTCATGCTTTGTAGTCGTGGTTGATTGTGTTATCCGCACACGTGCTCTTCACTATGTGGCAGAAAATATTTATATTTTCAATGGATAAACTGGCACCGGTAGCCCGATCGTCTATATTCTCCGCGGACATTTACGTCCCTTGGTCGTGCTAGGATCCTCTGATTGTTGGTTCTTATACCTGATTCTTTATGATTATGATACTTCGTTTATCGTACCCGGGCTTGTGGGTGTAACGAAAGTGGTAAACGTCACAGACACCTAATCAAACAACTGTTCAGGGCGGCGCTAAACCAAATTCATCCACTCATGGCTGAACAGAACCAAACGTTCACTGATTGACCACTTTTGTAAATTAAAAGTATCAATCATTTTTCGACGATGGTAGAAAAACAGTCTACATGATGTGAAAAGTGTCTGGAAATATCCACATTTTTAAACTGTCCTCCAAAACCACAAACTGCGACAACCAGTGTGCACTCGATTTTCATGCTCAGTTCCCTGGGGAGTATACAACCCAACCCATCTGTGTGGTGTTGAAAGTTAACTATTGCATTACCATCTCATCCTACCGGGTACCCATTCATTGCTGGCCGAAGAAGAGGCATAAGGAACTTGCATAAGGAGACACCACATGCTTCAGTGTGAAGCAGGACCAAAGCCCCAGAAACGCCCGAGCAGATGTTTTGTATTGACAATAAAAGAATAAAGTTTTCGGAAATGAAAAAAAAATGAATTGAATATGTGTGTGTGCGTGCGTGCGTGCGTGCTTGCGTGCGTGCGTGCGTGTGTGTGTGTGTATATATATATATATATATATGATATTGCAGTAGTTTGTCACAAGGTAGTTGAATTGCAATGAAGAATTGGAAGTGCATCCATCTCAGTGCAAACACATTTCCTTCTTCGCTCTGAGTATAGCCAGTACCTCTGTGTACCCATGTTTTAAGTCGAAGCCGGCTCACCTTTTCGCGAACACCTGGTATCATCAGTATTTGGTAGTGCTTCATGAACACCTTCTCAAAAAGTCGGAATCGTGCAATCGACTGTTGTTCATATACACACTTTTGTAAACACATTCTACATGTGTGAAATATGAAACTTTTATAATGTGTCATTTATGAATTCCCTAAATGAAAACGTTGTAAGAACGTCCACTGGGAAAGCTCAAACACCAAATCTACACTCTGACGTCATGGATGTTTAACTTGATTAAAAGTCAATCATACTTTATAACTAATATATGGTACTTCAATATGCCATTAAATATTAAGACTGTTAGACATTTAATAATCAAATTACATACAGTTGAACTAAGAACTTTAACATATCTGTCAGGTTTTCTGCCAACATAATGTTTATAATTACGTTCCATAAGATTCATTTCATATTCAAACAAATTGACTGATGTTGTGAAGCGGAATTAACACTCTGGCACTGACAATTTCTATCACTTTATTTAAAATGAGTTTCGCACTTTGAGAGCCAAAAAGAAATATATTGTTCGTTAAAATTTAATTATTACGTTTATCGCAGAAAAGCTATTTAAATTTAGCAATGTATGCATATTTTAAATACGTCTAAATAAAAGTGCATAAAACAAACGACAGCAGTGTAAGTGATGGATCAGAGATCACTGAAGATCAATGATGACGCCAGCTTTTGCAATGGGGGTAAGCTTGTACTGTCCTACCGATAGAAGCCACCACTCACACAATTTACACAAAAATGTAAGTGCTTGTTTGTTACACTCTTCAAACATTCCCCTCTTCTCAAGAATAGTAATTACCAGTGTTGAGATTCCGTTATGCCGGGAACGATGCTATCATCAGTATCAGAATGCTTGAATGCGATATTCAACCATACTGACATTTGAGATCAGTTGCTGAAAAGTACAGAGCTGTTCTGTTGAAAGGTAACAGCTCGACTTTCAAGACCAGCCATAACATTTTCTTTCGAAATTATCCGATTACGACTCCTCAGTTCTCTGTGTGAAGATGTTTCCCCAAAAGCTTAGGTGGACCTGCGAACTGTTTGTTCTAATCTCAGGTTCACACCCGGTTTGCCAGCTCCCAACTCTAGATCTGCTGATTGTGCAAATCCAAGATAATGATTGCTCCACGCTCATTTCCAACGTTTAAACGCCTTTGACTTGCCTCACTGTGGGCGTTCGTACAAGAGACATTAAACTTCAAGTCACGCTTTCACAGAATGCAATCAAGACAATAGGACACATTATATACGTACGAAACTATTCATATTTGTTTAAAACACCTTGTCGTAGCAAGTTTCTAACAACAGAAGGTACCCCCTGAATGAAAAAAATGGAATGTTTGTTCGTTACAATTTTATATGCAAGCTATATGTTGGCAATCTGTACAATTGCGGTGTAACGTGATATGGTTCTTGTACATACGTTCTCAGGTAGAGTGTATCGCTGGTGCTATTCAATATTCTAAACGGTTGCACCAATGGACAGCGGTCTTTTCGATGTTTACGCTGTGGTCGCAATAATATGGTAAACGTAATGTTTAAGCGGCGTGATACTCCACCCACAGTTATGTTCATGCTATGGTGCCCTGGTCGTGGTTTGAATCCAATACTCGCAATATATTGATCCTTGATGCGATAGTACGAGACTGATGTTAGTAAGTTTCACGAAGGTGCTAAATAGTGAGCCTTCATGAATATCAGAATGTTAGAAACATGTCAAATAGTGTCTTACCCATTGTTCCTACAGCACGCAAATGCAATCACTAATGCAAAATGCAAGTTTACCAAAAGAGGGACGCATTAGAGTAAAGGAAATAAATCTATAAAAACTGAGAAATTCCACAAATCAATGATGTCATTAAGGATTCCGTGAACAATTGAAACATGTGAGACGTTGACCATCTTTGGCACTGGTACAAGAAACGTTATTAAACTCTAATCTGGGAGGACAGATAAAGGCCCAAGATGACCAAATAATCGACACTCATCCCTTCAGTGTAGATGGGTTTTCTACTGTTCGGAATGATTGACCTTTGATAGTAATTCGTGATATAATTGGCCATTGTCTCTTGAGGGGTGTTCTATTGGACTTGAGAAATCCTAAATTGGAAATCGTTTACTTGATGAAGGAATGCTCCAATGTCCTATTTTTCGGGTTTCAAACGATACAATGAGAGACACATTTATTTCGAGAACTAATGATTGATTATGATCAGCGTAGATGGTGGGCTCTTGATGAATTAGACATAAATGCTTTACCGTTTGATCTTTCTGGTAGAATTTTGTTTGATATTAGGTAGAGTAAGACAGAAGCAAACATAATCCAACAGTAAATCAGCCAGGAACATTGAAAACAAATGGGTACGAATACAGTTAAGTAAACTACGGTTATTACGAAATCAAAGGGACCACTTATTTGAGCTCGTTATAACCGTAGTTCGTTATAGGCATATATACAGCATATATACAACACATAGACGGGACTACAAATAAGTTCGTTATATCGGTCAGTTCGTTATAAGCGTGTTCATTATAACCGTAGTTTACTGTACATGTACATCGTAATTTTTAATATTACAGACCAACCAAAACATAACCCATGTAATAATATAATAATAATATACATTATGATATTTAAAAACACCGAAATTGCATAAACATGTATTTTGAGCAAAATGGACGTAGTTTTTGAAAAACGTATCTCTTCTTTGAGTCAACGTGGTAGCAAAGTTCATTAGGGCACATCGGATGATCCTACTGGAACAGTGCGTATTCATATGTAATCGTCTAGACCAGGAGTTGGTCTCTTAGGTGTGCCAGAAGCCAATGATCATCGGAGAGCCATACCCGTGTTTGTGGCTTTCACCAAAGTGTTCCTCCAACATCAAGCTGATATAAATGAAATACTGTTGTTAAGCTTTCAATCACCCACTCTAGTAGACATGCATAAATATCCCATACAATTGGTTTTATCTATTTTAGTCTATTACTATCATATATTTGTATCAGCATCGTCATAAAACATTTTTGCTTCAGTGTCTAAGATGTCGAGCCATTAGGGGAAGGGTTTATTGGCTTCCTCCTATTCTGTTTAAAATTTAAAACCAAATCACACAACAACAAATATCGTATTTCATTGCAAACTCATCACTGTCCCCATAATGAATATCACTGCATAAATCTAAATGTACTTTCGTAAACTACTCCCTCATCTGACTCTAGATCTCTGCCCCATCTCTGTTCTAATGAGAAACACTATACTCACAAGGAAGTAAGGAGTAGTGTCGTAGGCGTCTACTGATATTGTTATTGACAGTGATTTGAAGAAATCGGGTGCATAATTGCTGTGAAATGACACCGACCCCATCACTCATATCGAAATATACACATCATTTCGTTACGACTGAGTTGGCAACGGCGCAAAATGATGAGATGAGTTTTCTAAGTGTCTTTGAGTGACAAGTACCGTTTGAGAAATGAGTGTCTTTGTCATTTGTATATGACATATGTGTCTGAAGATATATGAGATAACAGTCGTCTTTGAATAAACATGTATTCACGTAAGGCCAGGCCTTGTTGCTTTGGGTTTAGGGATTTTAAAATAAAAAAATGAAATGCATTGTTTTTTAATTATCTTAAAGTTTGATTTTGATTGGAAGTTGATAACATCAATAAGCTTGACCTGTGCTTGTGTCCTTATAAATAATATGTAATAACGAAAAAACTGTTTTATGCATAGGAACATCTCTTGAATTATTTTATTTGCGGTATGAAATACATTCTGACTATATTTTTTTCTGATTTTTTCAATGTTTAAGGTTCAGTAAATCAAGCAAACCATTGTGAGACTTTAAATGGGTGCTAAGGCAATCCAAGCAGGTTTCATTCAAGTAAAGTGCCTGGCTAAAGAAAGTATAGACCAGGAAAAAGCCTACTTCACTCTGCTCTGTGCATTTGTACTGTCATACGCTTCCATTTGCAGAGATAATCATTTAGTGAGTTACTTGGATTTACCCCAGACGATCTGGTGATCCGGATCCAAATGAGAGTTGCGGGATGCAAACCTTCCCCTTTGAAGCATACTAAACATGTAAACGTACAAAAAGCATAACTCAGTCAGCTGGTAATAAAGTTTCAACAAAGGCAAATATTTGCTTTCACCCAGTCTGCTCTATGTTGAATGCAATCCCAGTTCCAAAAAGCATCTGTCCTTGTTAAACACTCATAAATCTAATTGAAATGATTGTACAGGGTATTGTCTTCTCCGAATAACAACAGATGGCTATTGTGTGACAAAAATTCCGCTCCAATCTAGAATATGAAGCCAGTGACACCTTGATCTAATGCACCAAAAACGCTAATCTCTCACTGAGAGAGTCATCTTAAGGTGATTACAAGCTAGTCCCAGCTAGTCCCAAACCAGTAGAGAATCTTCCTGTATCAAAACAGAGGTATTAACTTTCAGTTCTCAGTACTATGGGGTATCGTAAGAGCGGGACTTGCATACTGTTGTGTATTTCATTTTATCAGATACTCATGATCTCAAAAATCTGTGTCTTGTGTTATTGGGATTCCGTGTGTATGCTTGCATTAGGATATTCTCATTGGGGAATTTCGTTGTTTATTATCTTTAGACCAATGCTGAAACACAATCACGTCAATGGTGCTTGTTGTTTGTTCTTGGGGAAATAGATTTGGTATTCGACACAAATTGACGTGTACGAAGCAAAGCATGGCTTAACTGTAGGATTGAGAATTGGTATCCTGTCACGTTTCGTATAATGCTTTATTGACCATATATGATGCTACTATTTGATGGCAGCTTTTAACTAAATTACACAAGGAGTTTAAGGACGAAATGTTCATTTATTGTAAGATTGCTTTAATCCTTTATTAAACACATGACCCATATGTCTTGATTAGATATATAATGGCGCCCGTGTTAGACCATTACATGGAGTCTACACACTTCCTTAAATTACTTTCTTTTTTAATGAAAGGGGGCTACCGGTAGATCAGGACATGCTTACCTGTTTCGTGAACACTTGGTGTCATCACTGATTGTTAGTGATCCATGCATGACTATTTTTCCTCTTACATGGACTCTGTAACGGCAAGTATTCAGGACTGATTATTCTCTGACGTGTTGAGTTTACTACAATGTATACAGGGGCTTTGCGTTAGCCTAAGGATTGTAGGGTTGTGCCGAAGATCGGGGTTCGATTCCCCACATTTTGACAGTATTTGAAGACCATGTTTAATGTCGCGTTCAGGATTGTTGCACTTATACAGCGACGTGGATGCATATGCATGCGTCTGTCTGTCTTTGGACTTTAATAGCGCTAACCCACTGAACTACCACAGTTTAACATGGAAACCCCACTCAGGCACGATATATTAGACTGACATTTGTTCACAGAAATAAAGTTATCGATTTTAAAAATATATTATATCTGCAAAATAAAAAAATAAAATCAAATCCAATTGGAGCCCAGAACAAGCCTTAAGTTCAGGGACTAGCCAAATCTGCAATGATCTAATTTTTTGAAATTTCTGTTATCTTGTCAATGTCAACTTTCGTTTCTGTTTACATGCCACTGCTCCTCAATTTCTGACCCCTCCCTGTCACCCCCCTCGGTATCCATCGTCTTCCCAGTGTTGCTTTTCTTGTGTTTTCAAGTTCTTTGTATAAATATGATGCAATTTCAAATGTAAAACACGTTCAACGTCTAGTTGATAAACAAATTAACACATATGTTCCTTCAGAAAATAAAAACACTTTTCTGATTAGGACGAATCTGCTTATTAAACCAAAAAGGTGCAGTCAGAATTGCCTTTAATACCATTCTGGGTTCCACTGCACATATTTATCTGCTATTGTTTAATGGCATTCATTACGTTTAGACAAGAAACAGAAGGTAGGTAACAAAACAAAGACAGCATAATTGTTTTGTTAAGGATGGAAAAACATGATATGTATCTCTTGATAAATGTGAATATTCAATTAACTAATGACATATTGATGACTGAAGAGTATTATGAATTCTGATTTTCCCTTTGTTTGCTTTGGATCAATACATTTATAAAAGCCATAACAGGAAATGTATGTTTTCATGCAGCTTAATAAAGTAATCTTTTGATCAGAAAATCAATGTACCGAAGCAAAACCTTGTGCAACGCTTATATAATTTGTTATTCTCTCATCATTCTTTTCATACCATGACAGATAGCTTTATGAATTATATGAATAAATCGCTACATAATACCCACTTGGTATGACTTTACAAACAAAAGCTATCAGCATGGTCTGATCGATTGATGAAAATCACAGTGACACTGACAGCAAAATGTCCCATAAATGCTGATAGGGGTCAAAGTTGGATATCTTTGGACCCTCTGGTAGCTATGACTGACCATTTAAAACATTGAAACTGAATACAGATTAATCCCCATTCATCTAAACTAAAGCACACAATGTATAGAGAGATCCGTTTGGAAAAGAGCGCTTACGATTGGTTGCTTCCCTTTTGACTTTCGTCCTACGTTAAACCGACACGCCTTGGTATACTGCTCAAACGGACTCGGAAAAGAGGTAGTCAGTGAGTGAGTTAATTGGGTTCAGCTATCCCTTTTTCATAATATTGTATTAATATCACGAAGTAATAGCTCCAGGTAGAAGGGGAGACGGAAGGGATGCGGGTCTTAGACATTTACCACTTTGGTAAAACCCACGATATTGGGTATTGTGGTGACAAACCTTGAAACATAATCAGGACGCATTGTGTTCAATTCCTTCTATTAAAATATACCTTTGATACGCCAATTAGGATCAGTCGAGTTTGTCGGTTACCTCAAACTTAATTCGTAGTCCCAGATGGCAAATACTAGTACATAATTATCCTACAAGTTGAACAGAAACATACCGTGCCTCACCATCGATGTCAAAATACACATACTATTTCCACCTTTTTCGGATGTGTCGAACACTCGGATAAGTCGATCATTTCACCAGAACCCATCGAGGTAGACACAACGGCGGTCCAATGTATCACCATTTGATTTGTTGCACAAATGGTTATAAGTAGTAATTGTTTATCTGTGTAACGGGGCATGTGACGTTGTAAAAACTGTGGATGTTGTACCATGAAGTCATCGCTGTCAAAGACGACGTTGTAACAATCCGACAATCTATCTACCGTGACAAGGAAGGGTGTCGGTTCAGACAGAATGTCGGATAAAACATAGCCCGCTGTATTCGACATATTCAATGTATATTGTAAGGCAAACTAAATGTAAACACTCTTTATGCGTGGATATTACTTAATCACGTTATTCATCTTGTTCGCAAGGGTGCGGGTTGTACAAAAAAACACATAGCGTTTACGACTGTCAAAAGTCTATGTCAAGGTAGCGGACTTTCGATCACCTTAGCACTGATATCGCATTGTACGACGGTATACTCGTTATAAAGTTCCCTTTTTTCTCATCTTTACAGATTCAGTTCACCGTTCATTCAGTTTTAACAGCAGACATGACCATTTTCTTCCCATGGGGGACCCAGGAGCAGAATGTGTGTCCAGCATCCCATTGCTAGTGGTTAGGGACCCGTGGTGATTCCGGGTTAGCATTAGTCCTAGCAACCAATGCTGGTCGTAAGTTGCGACATAATGGATGATTGTCGGGCTTGTTGGAAGGAGTTTCATCGTACCACAGCGATGTGAATAGTGGCTCGCAATGCCAATCAATGGATTGTTTGGTCCAGACGCTGTTATTTACAGGCCGCCATCTTATAGCTGGAATACAGCTGGGTGTGGCGTTAAACAACAAACTTGCTGAGTGCGGTTAATCTGGACAGCACTCTTCTTTGTTGATATGTCACGATTCACAGAGCGAGGGGTTTCCTGAATAAATGGGTCCGCATTGACCAGGTTTCGGTGCTTTTGATATAGTTGAAGTGTGATTCATCTCAGGCTGTAACACACATTTTTACTACGTGCAGACTTCATACGGTAACGACAAGGTAATTAATTTTGTATGTAATTAAATATAATATAATATTGATATACACTTCCATGCATTGTACAAATTGATTATGGCGTGTAATCAGAAACGTACGATAACACAACACTTCATTTGGAAAGATATGTCAATCGGGGCGAAATGGGATAACCCTTGTCTGATTTCATCAATCACGCGACCATCCGTCAAGCTGTCCGTCACTGTTGACTCTTAGTCGTCAAAAGCAAACACGCATCCTAGTTCCCTGCAACTTATTACGCATGTCCCTTTTCTGACATGTTGATTGCTATTGATAAACGTCATCGATCCTTTAACTGGGATGATTTCAGTCACGTAGGTCAACAATACCATAAAGACCTCGTGCTCAAAATTAATATACAAAAACTTGTATAAACATTATTGCGTATCTGCGTGAAGAAGTAAATAAATATTCAACAGATTCTAATATCAGCCTTGCCATTTCACTAAAGCAAATACATGACTGTTGGTAATTACACTTTCATCTCAATATTTCACATGTGCCTAAAACATTTAGCATCGACAAAACGTGTAGGCAAAAGCCATTTAGAGTTAGCTTTTTATGTGTATTTGAATTCAGAGTATATATCGTGATTTTTTCCTCTGTTGACAGGTATGTTGAGTTCAAACTGTTTGGATATATATCGCGCACAGTTTTAATTGTTTTTAGTTTTTGCAAGTATTACGTATCAAGAGTTCATTACGCATTTTCTTCGATGCCATGCTTACACTTAATTAGAGTCGTGTTTAAGTTTCTATTCAACTCAATGCATGATTTAACAAAGAAGAAGAAATTTGCTTGGCTTGCATTTTAGGGTTTTTTTTTTTTTAAGTTCACAGCAATGAATGTAGACCACATACAATGTATCTTAGATAAAAAGTAACTGGACTCACTGCATGGAGAGAATGACGCATATAGGTGATTAGGTTGTCAGATGCCTATTGCGTGGGCTTGACAACATGAGCTTATAAATGAACATGAAGTATCCAGGAAACCTTTTAGATTTAATTATCTTAATTAAATATATCATTTAATAAAAAGGAAATGACCGTTAACTTACATCGAAAGGCCGACGAATATTGCTCACTGCGGCGTTACACAACATTGACTGACTCGCTCATGTTCCTGTTAACAATGGATGAATACCTAACCTGTCTTGACGTCTTGAAACATCTTCCAGAGTCCAGGTTCCACCCTTGCCGACTTACTTCTCGAAGCGAGTCATATCACTTGATTAAATACAAGAAAAAATAAAACAAAATATCTGTGGACGGTACACGTGCTTTCCAATCCTGCATCGACCGAAATCTGCACGGCAGTCGCCATGTTGATTATGAACCGGATGTCGATTTCGTTACGCGACGTTGGTAGGAATATACAGAGACTCGTTAGTACAGTCGAAATATAACTCCATAATTCCAGCCCAGTTCGGCGAGGGTGGAAACTGCACTCCCTTGCCTCGGGAAGATGGCCTTGAAATGCCAGTAGACTTGTTCTCATATGCCCACGTTACTATCAGTTTGAGAAAAGATAGTGTAGCTCACCTGTGTGTGGTCGAGTTGCCCAGTCGTATAAGGCGTCCTGTGCCCTTGGGGCGGTCGGGTAGCCTAGTCGTTAAAGCGTTACCTTGTCACGCCGAAAGCCCGGTTCGATTCCCGATATGGGTACAATGTGTGAAGCCAATTTCTGGTGTCCCCCACCGTGATATTGCTGGAATATTTCAAAAAGCGGGGTAAAACCATACTCACCCACTCACCCACTCACCCACTCACCCACTCCTGTGCCCTTAGGCGTGACCGAAACCAATGATCGTGTGTTCGAAATCGAGATTTACCCTGATTATTATTCAAGGGTTATCATCACTTCGGACTTTCCTCCCACATCAATACTTATCAAAGTTATTTTACCAAACTCACTCATTCGCATTTAATCCGTGATTTCTCTCTCTTCCAGTTGCGGCTGCTAGCGTACCCCGAGCTCAACTTCTGATCCGACAAAAGAAGGCCAAGATGCTTATCGTTGTTGTCCTCATCTTTGCCATCTGCTTCTTGCCCGTCTATATCCTCTTCTTGTTAAGGTAACAACACTTTGTTTTATTAATACGAGCCCCGTAATTACATCTTGATGTTACACATGCATGCCCGAAGTACAGTGGTGTTAAGGATTGGTGTGGGTGTGGGTGTGGGTGTCGGTGTGAATTTGGTTTAGGATGTGAGTGTGACCAGTGTGAGATGCGATATTTAAAATGCAATACAAACTAGAGCCGACACATCACTGTCAGGTAATATGTTACCGGCGTAGTATATTGTAATAAATGTTCCTTAACACATCTCACAGATGATCTGCAGTAACCCCCTTTCTATAAGCTTTCCACGCTTTGTTTCATTGCCCATTTCAGATCACTTTCTCCGCAAACATTCCACGGTTATTGTGCGGGACACAAGGACCCCACGCTCTACGCTAATTTTTCCCCGCGAACACCCTCTGCCTCCGCTTCATTTGCACGTACTGTCTGTCCTGCTTGTTGACGCATCCATTTGGTTGAGTTTTGTTACACATATAGATACGAGTTGCCATTGGTTTTAGAGTTCACATGTGTTGTCTACAGTATAACCGACTAACTCCATACACCTAAATGACATTTTGAGTCGTAATCACACTTACTGTAAAAGGATGACTATTGAAACAAAGAGAAGAAAAGTGCATTGAAAACGTTGGTAATGAAACCTTTAAAAACTTTCTCCCTTAAAAGAAATTTGGATGACGCATACAAAACACATATTTTAAAATAGTACACATTAAACACATATTAAATTGTATAACCGTAATTGTATTTAAAATATATATCGATGCTTTTTACCTGACAGAGAGAGGGGCTGATCTGAACAGAATTTCAGTTATATGACAAGGCATGTTGGCTTGCAGTGGAAGGAAAATGGGTGGTGTTTTCGGTCAATCCTAATTTTAGATGCCCTGACCTTAAACCATGTTTTTCTTCTCTTTGTGGAATTGCACAATAGCTGTCATCGCCATCCGTGTATTCTTCTAATTTTATATCAAGAGCCTGTCAGTTAACGAACATAAGCTCCTACTCTAGGATGTGGCTGTTTGTGGCTGTGTGTGGCTGTGTGTGTGTGTGTGTGGCTGTGTGTGTGTGTGTGTGGCTGTGTGTGTGTGTGTGTGGCTGTGTGTGTGTGTGTGGCTGTGTGTGGCTGTGTGTGGCTGTATGTAGCCGCTTCAACTTGTCCGGATTAATTCCGGCACACTAAGTGCCAGTCCACTGAGATTCCATGCCGTAGTTTAACTGGATATCCCACTCAGACACAGTATACTGGCTCCAAGCAGACCAGTCCTTGCATTATCCCTTTAATGACGAACGCCAGACAGGCGATCAGCAAGTACCATCTTTTATGCAGTTTGGTATAACGCGGCAGGGGATCCAAACACCCACCTTCCGACCAGCATTATTTTGGTTGGGCTGGAATAGGAAACATATTGTTTCTGTCCCATCACGGCGGGTATGGTGCTGACAGAACAAAGATCGTACTCGTTGGGAATCTAGATTCGAATCTACAACCATACGAAACATGTAGTTGAGGGACATAAATATGTACTGCAAGTTGCAGCATATTAGATCACTACTGCCGATGATATGCTGTTCTTATTAATATGTGCTTTTATTCTTAATAGGACATAAGCAGCGAATTTGAGTAATTTATTTATATAATTTTCATGATTATTTGCCTTCTATCCCCTATGCAATTTGCTCCGGCAGATAATTCGAGACTGGTTATTTTCTGGCGTTTAAGTTTTGAATTCCTTGCATTACAGGTGCTCTGATGTGAGGATTGCTCAAGAAGTAGCCAAGCCTGTCCTGATGATTGCTCACTTCCTCTGCTACTTCAACAGCGCCATAAACCCCGTCATATACAACTTCATGAGCTGTGAGTGTAAAACCCGGTACATCAGCATTTACTTTAGAATGAGTTCTGCCTCATTAGCCAAGGTTAAGTGTGGGCTTGTTTATATGTACCTGCTAATTTTACTTTGCACTGAGATTAGGTCCGCTTACCTTCACCCACTGTGCACAGTCATCTTCTGATACTGCCAGGTGACTCGCGCAAGTGTATCACCAGGTATTTCCTTTTCTCGAAACTTACACAGATTTGCTTGTGTTCATTCTTATTTACCTCTTAATTGTCTTCATATCTAACTATGTAGCCTTTCGTAAACCCATTTTCTTCGCTCTTTAGTTTGTGGGGTTTGGTTTTAAATGCTTTGTGTTTTGACTGCATTTGCATTAATGGTCTTAATGGGTCCCTGTTCCTGTTTAATGGTTTAAATGGGTTCCTGTTCCTGTTAATGGGCTTCATGGGCTCCTTAAATGGCTTTAATGGGTCCATGTTCCTGTTTAATGGTTTAAATGGGTTCCTGTTCCTGTTTAATGGCCTTAATGGGTCCCTGTTCCCGTTTAATGGCTTTAATGGGCTCCTGTTCCTGTTTATTGGCTTTAATGGCCTCCTGTTCTTGTTTAATGGCTTTGATAGGTCCATGTTCCTGTTTAATGGCTTTGATAGCTCCATGTTCCTGTTTAATAGCCTTAATGGGCTCCTGTTCCTATTTAATGGCCTTAATGGGCTCCTGTTCCTGTTTAATGGCTTTGATAGGTCCATGTTCCTGTTTAATAGCCTTAATGGGCTCCTGTTCCTGGTTAATGGCTTTAATGGCTCCCTGTTCCTGTGTAATGGCTTCCTGGACTGTTTCTCCAAAGTCACATATGTCACGTACATATACAGTCTACAGACTTAAATTAGATGATATCAGACTTTTTTTTCGAAATGAATTTCCTAGATTTGTCTCTTGGTTTACCCTCTTTCGATCAGTCATTTTAAGACGTAGACACCTTTCTTGGGGAACTTCAATCGAATGTCAACTCAGTTTGTGGTTTTCAGTTCAGTTTAAGAGGCTGTCATGACATACTGTTTCGACTGTCATCCTTTCAGCAACACACCATGCACTTAACACAGTCAAATTGGAACCGTCTTATTGGCTCTTGCTATGATCTTGCTCGTAAGTTTCAATCACATTAACAGATTGATACACAATGGGTTGTAGACATAATGCTTCACCATCAAACAAAAGAAAATGCTTCACATCGCAGAACAAAATGGCGATTCGGCTGGTGCCTTTGCCTGTATTATTCAAGTAGCTTTTACAGATAATGTAAAACCGTTTTTTTAAACAATGGGCTGCCCTTTCTTAACAACTCACGTTCGTGGACAACACGACGCTATTTGCTCTCATTTGCTTGAACGGTTTCATTTGTTTTAACAGATGACTACACAGTGAACTGTCCATGCACATTTCTTGTCTCATAAAAAAATGTTCACGAATTTCAAGTTTATTTAACGTTACTCACATAAACTTCAATTTTGGTACATTCGTGGAGATGCCTATATATCCCTAAAGAATCATTCTTTGTCTGTACAACAATCACGAACCCGACTGCCTTGTCACTGGAAGATGAAACACATTGTCTCACTTCATGCAGTCCCACAGCGACCCACCAGTTTATGTATTTATGTAAAAGCACATATCAAAGTGTCAAATCTAACATTGTCCTTTGCTCAATTCCCAGACTTTAATGAATTAAACATCCCCCAAGCCAACTTTCGAAAGGTTACTTGCATAATTGTTACAACATAGTGATGACATTTTGTACAGACGAGAAAATTTACTCATGGGACACGACATTTGAAGACTTGGTGTCAGTCTCCGATATAGCTGAGTGATGCCAAATGACTGGCTGCACACTTCTGTGGTGCCTGCGCAGAAACATCTGCTTTGAAACGGATCACGCTGGTGGCTCCCTGATTGATGGTGCCAAGTTGCTTGGACAAACCCATGTTCTATACATGCCTAAGGGACAAGTTGCAGTGACCACTATCTATCCGCTGGCATCGAGTACAGCATATTCAATTAGCTTTCCTTCTAATCAATTTGCATCGAATAACCTAAAGGTCACATGTTTTGCACACAAAATGTGACATTTGAGATGCTGTTTTCATGTGATGTTGTGTGTATTACATGATTTTTTATTACTTTAATTGAACTATTTAAATATCGAGATGTTGTGTATTTTGTGCATTGAGACCTGGTTTACCATGTATATTATCGTAATATGTAGTTAAATAAAAAGCGACATAACCATTTCAATAAGCAGAAGTAATCTATCAGCATACTATTGTACGATTCCGACTTTATCATAAGCACCCATCACAAAAACATGCAAAGGCAAGTCAATTGTTCACCTGAAGAAACACGGAAACATATGGTACAAGTCAAAATAGGGAATTGCATCAGACATAATTCTTTCCATTTAAAATTTTCACTGTCTACCATAAAACTGTTTGAAAGCTTTGCAGAGGCATTGAATGTTGTAATCTTGATGAAACAACTCTATGGTCCTGGCAACAACCTTGTGAGTTCTATGATCTCCTATCTGCGCCCCGCTTGACTCTAACTAAGGACACCTCTACTGTCTACCATAAAACTGTTTGAAAGCTTTGCAGAGGCATTGAATATGCCTCTGCAAAGGACACCTCACTGAGTTTTGCATATTATGTTGTCGGTATTCCGTAAATGTGTTCGTAATATGTTGGTTTCTTCTTTTCAGGTAACTTCCGTCGAGAGTTCAAAGTTGCATGTCGGGTTTGCTGTAGGGAAGGTCAAGGTCACGGCCACACAAACTACTCTGCACATGACGGTAGGAGTGAGGCCTATGCTTTTAATAGCATCAAACAATTTGACCTATGGCATTCCAGCTTTAAAACATATCATATAAAACGACATGAAGGTTTCAGATAAACTGTGATTGTTCTTTCAAACTTCCACCTATCACCCAAATACACAAGTGTCGTATTTATGTACGCTATGCACAATTTATGTGTGAGAAAGACACCATAATCACTCACATCATACCAACACATATATAAATTTATAAGGATTACTTAGCGACTTTAGATCTGGTGGTTTTGACGCAATAACATCGTTGATATCGACAGTAACAAACTTGACTTATCTAACTTACCTCATATAAACGTTATCATTATATGTAATGGATAAATCAGCTATGTAAACCACTTTAATACATAACGCATATGAACATATCTGAAAGTGTAAGGTGAAATATGTATCATAACTGATAAATGTTTGACAATTCAACACTTTTAACTATCAAACGTATTACAAAGGTTCGATGTGAATGTACATGTATATTGTTCAGCAAACATGATGTAACTTCTTTCTCGAAATTTCAATATGCTATTCATAAAGATGTTATCCTCACAAGCATTCATAAGTTTAAGCCCAATCTTGCCGCTGTTACAATCATTCGATATGAATGTATAAAGTTTATCAAACATGATGTAACTTTTTCTCGAAATTTCTATATGCTATTCTTAAAAAAGATAATGTCATTACAAGCATTCACAAGCTTAAACCCAATCATGCCGCTATTACAATGATTCGATATGAATATACATCGTTTTTCAAACATGATGTAACTTCTTTCTCGAAATTTCTATTCATAAAGAAGATCTTGTCCTCACAAGCATTCACAAACGTTAGCCCAATCTTGCCGTTATTACAATGGTTCAATATGAATTATAAAGTTTATGGTGTTACTTCTTACTCGAAATTTCTATTCATAAAGAAGATGTTGTCCTCACAAGCTCGAGTCCAATCTTGCTGCTTTAACAAAGGTTCGATATAAATGAAAATTGTTTAGAAAATGTAATGTAACTTCTTTCTCGAAATTTCTATTCATAAAGAAGATGTTGTCCCCACATTCACAGCATTCACAAACGTAAGCCCAATCTTAAACCATGCAGTTTCATCTTCCGCCTCTCCCTCAAGATGTGACAGGATTCTAAGCCCAGAAAATATCCATTGCAAAGTGTGGTTTAATAGCACCAATGGACAATGATCGCATAGGCGCCTTAGCAGCTTAGTCCCATTTAATTATGTGAGGCATAGGCTCAGCAAATAACCCTTTGAGATCAGATGCAAACGTAGGATTGCTTAAATTGCTTTTGGGATGTTTACAAAAACATTAGCTACACGATTAGAGATGGATAGTTTGGAAGCACCAATATCATTTTGTCATCGGTGAGTGGCCACAGACAAGCGAAACGAGTTGTGAATGGAAAGGTGGTCGTTGAATATGTTCATGTACAAACATAAAGTTAAAAGACTAAAAGTGTAAAAAAAGTCAGAATTCATTTTTTCTTTAACAGAGGCAACAATGAATACATTTCTTGTTTTGATGTAGAAGTGGAAGATATTGCATGTCTATATTTTCAAAACATATGTGTTTTAGCTGTTTCTAATGCCACTAAGAATAGCGACGTTTTTTATGGTCACTGGACACATCTTTCCCTTGACAAAAACATGATTAACCATAGATTACTCTAACAGATAATGTTTTATTATATTCCTTGCAGATAAACCTAAAATTGGTATACCCTTGTCGGGCTGCCTCGTTGGGAAAAACTGTTTGGTTGTTAAAGCTCGATGTCTTTGACCTGAAATATGTTCAAAAACAAGTAATGACTTTGTCGTTTGCCTTTCATCGGTTCATTGTTCAAAAGGCATGCTGAGTTCAAGATATCACTGTGCGTTTTTGTATGAGCAAATATGCTATCTATGCCTACCTAGTTATATAGTGCTACTTTAAACTACATAATCTGATGAAGTGATGTATAGTTTCGTATACTGTCCATAGTAATTCTATATCAAAGATCACACGAAATCTTTCAACCAAACTCATATCACCTTACTTACTGTCTATGTCTTGCACCATTTAGTCATGTTTTCATCACTGACTTGCACTATGAATATATTTTATTTCGCTTTCACCTCTGCCTTATGTTAATCTGCTGTGTCTGTATTGGAAGTTGGGGTACATAAAAAAGATAGCGTTGAAGCAGTGAATAAAGTAATGTTTCTTCCTCTAAGTATAATGTACAATATGTGCATTAAATAATACATTATATATACAGGATATATATCGTTTCTCATGGAATACGCTTTGAATTGTATAAAACAATAATATTTGATCATTCTTCAGATGGATATATTCATGCATCAGAAATTACGATGGACCATTTATGACATTTTTTGGACACTGATCTTATTTTCGTTTAACAAAAGTGTGTGAAAGCTCTTTTGCTATACTAGACATACCAATCTTAAAATTTATGCAAAATTGATTCGCATCAAACGTAAATTAGAAAATCTAAAATGAATTGTATTAAAAGATTATATTGTTTTGCTTCGCTATCAAAGCGAACTATTTTCTTCAATCCAGCCAATAACAAGAGTGTCATTGCCGTGAAGTAAACACCAAAACAATTTTCCAAGCATACCTTAAACTTCCTGCAATCAACAAGACATTCATCACTTAGCCTGTTCAGTAGAATTCGGTAAGCAAGAACAATAATTGTTGTGGTCACTTTCGGTTGTCCTCGCACAGTTGGCTTACTATCATACTGATAAATGACCCAACAAGTTCAGTAAGTGTCCATCTTACTTTAAATGTAGTTAGTCCTATTAATTATTCTTGTAGTACTTCATTGTGATACTTCTTTGATAATATGTCTCTTATATGTCCCGCATTTAGTCTTGTTCCCTCAGAAAGTAATCCAGACTTCCAATACAGATTCTCTGTATGCAATTCTTTCTTTCAGGCATGTAAATGTGTCGCGGTGATGATAATAGTAGTTGAGGTTCCATACACTGCTTTCACTATTAAGGTAAATTCGATTCAATTAAGCCTCATAAGTGCTAGTGTCGTTTAGTAGCATGACGTTAAACAACTTGTCCGTATGTTGAGTACCATTCCTGATCCGTGAAAAGAAATAACTTATCCTCAGACTAACCTCCAAGAACGAAGCATGCCTTTTGAAATATATTTTATTTTTAGCCACTGTGAACACTATTTGTTTAGAGTAGTTTAATGCATTGTCTTTCCATTGGTTGTAGTTATGTTTACAATGTCCATATTTGCATGAGATATGATTTTCATGATTAATGGCAAAATACACTGTATTTGAAGTTAGCGTGTTGTTAATGATAACATAAAGATATTGCGACTTGGATAACCTGAGCTTCACACATCTGTCCAACACGCATGTGAAACACCTACATCATCGTGGATATGCAATTTTGGCTAACGAACGTGAAGCACCTGCGCGTAACACTAATGAAGTCTTCGTCAAAAACTGTGTACTGAAAGGCAATCAGACCATCACAACCTTCTAGCGCACAATGCTTTGATGTAGCGCTGCTGCTGATTAACGCACAATTTGTGAACACTCCTGTTACACTTTGCACAATCTGCTCGGCGTAGACTTCATAGAACCTCCAAACAAGGGGGATGCTGCAAGGCGCTCTGCTGGCTGTTCTTTAATTGTGTACGCGCTGTGTACTAACGGGCTACTTAACAAGTAACATCGCTATTTCAGGCTGGGCGTTAAAAACCACCTCAGATGCAAGGAATGGGCATTCCGGAGCCATAGCAAGCAGAAACATGAACTTGAGACAATCAAGTGTCCTCACATCAAGCGTTAGAATATCCAGTATCAGAAAACCAAATATTCAAACTCATGTTCATTTTGGAAAGGTCCAAAATGTGTAAACAATCTTCAGATCGTCAGTCGGACTCTTCGTTCTGTTGACTTACTACAAAACATCTTATGGTGTTAACGTTACTTCCGTATGAGAGAATGTTTTAATTCATCAGATACAGCTTTTAAGTTTGAATGATTTGTTACATTAGAGCTAGTGTATTCTGGGCACAACTCATTATTTATTTGCTTGGACTATATAGTCAGTTGAGTTAATTTATTGACACTGTGAACATTTTGCACCTGCTATTAGATTCGAATGCTGCAGCCAAGTTGAAGCTTCACACAACAGACGTTTGAACCTCGAAAGATTCTTCGTTCAGAAATTTCAGCTCCGGTATAACCGTTTATATGAAGATTATTAGTATGCATATCATACATTTGCAACCTGTTTGAATCTTCTTGTTCTGGGAATATTGAACAGAATATAACATTATACACATCGAAACAACATAAAATACAATATAATACTTGTGTGGTGTCGTATCAATGCCTAATTAACAAAACACATTTTGGAGTTTGGACATTAGGTACAAATATTTGGACACCTGTGATAATTAAAAACAAGGAAGTTATTTATCTTTTGACATACATTATAAACCGTTATGACATGCTATCGAAATTTGTTTGTCAGGGTACATATTTGAAACCCCAGAAAGTATAGATTTAAAAAACAACAACAACAGACATTTGGGTACTAATACCAGTGCCTTTCTAAGAAGCTGAACAACATTTTGAAAAGATATTAATATTTTTCAAGATACGGTTTAGGACTTTCTGTTATTATAAAGACCGCCATGTACATCTGTTACATATATTGTACCAATGGTCACGTTTGGTTGCGTAGCACTACAACATCTTTGATTATGAAGACGGTTATGTACAAATGTTAAATATATACATATACAATGGTACATGACAGTAGCTGTTCTTTCGTGTACAATAATGTCAATTGCTGTGATATGGTATATTAATGTTTCATGTTAAAATGTTTGTTTGTTATGTGATTTGTTTACAAAAGTTACGTTTGATTGAAGAACATTGTATACTTATAAGTATGTACATTTTATCATATGTAACATATTTTGATAGCCCGGTACTTACAAATATGTTTCTTCCTAAATATTTACCTTTCACATTGTCATATCATATTTCTTTTTCACAATAAAATTATATCTGATAAATGTACGTTAGCAGTATTTATGATCTTCTCTCAATTTGTAGTTAGAAAGGGAAAGATCGTTAACCTAACAGAAACTGATATTTCATCAACGCTAGCATATGAAACAAACGAGGCCCCAAATGTGAACTGTTCTGATAGTGTGACAGTTTTCACTACTTAAGTGGTATTGTTGTTAAGTATGATGACTAGTTAGGGTTTTATTAGATTAATCTAGTTAGGGTTTTATTAGATTAATCTGGTGCCACTAGTGGCATTTTTCATTACTGAACATATGATATAAATCCAGTTTCATTCCCCTTACGGGTAAGATACAGTATTGCATATAATATTATTTAGATATTTGATTGAGGTACAACTTATGGTAAAGTAATTTGAAACAAATGAAGAGTATGATTGTAATGCCGCCCCTTTCAGAAATGATTAAGCTGTGTTGTTTTGTAGTGAAAAATGTATTTTTTTCATTTTGCCTTGAAAAAATGACACACGCATATGTAAATAAAAACTTTTGTGAGGTGGATGTTTGTCTTCTCCTATGTTGAATTTACACCATTTTATATTACGCTTCTCAATGGATATGATGTAAACAAAACATGATCATCGCTTTTGGGGAGCTCTAAAATGAGTGGCAAGGGCTTGGAGTACTATATTGTCTCAAAACACTTATCTGTGGTGACATGCATAAATTTTTTGTCTTTGTACATGTTTACTACATTTCAAATGTAGTGCTTTAAGTCTGTAAAAATATATATAAGTGCTTTCAGCCAATGTAACCTTATCTTTCTTAATTCTACTTTTTTTTACATATGTCGTCGTTGTCAATATACTCTGACATTCTTCAGGTGCCATTCACTCACCGTCACCCGAGAGGTAAGTTATTGCTGAAACATATTTCTGTTACCATGTGTGATAGGAGCAGTAGCACCACATGACAAAAAGCATAGAAAATATTGCAACCATGTAGCAAAATCAACATTTTATACTCATTAAATGAGCAAAAGAGCATTTAGGATTGTGTATAAGAATAGATCAAATCCGAGTTTAGAGTAAACTACCTCAATCTTAAAAAGGTCATATCATGATCTGAAACAGTTTTTCTCATCGTTCATGGTAACAGAATTTTTTTTTACTACTTTCTTATAGAAATTATGACATGTCACGTTCCTTGTTTTTGGAATTAAGGTGATCGCAAAGAAAATAACTATTTAGATGAAAACAAATGACTTTAAATGAATTCGATATCTGGAATAGTCTCTATGTAATTACAAAATGGTACATGCGAACACGAATAAATACTTTAGATGTGTAAAAAGTTATAAGAGCTGTTTTTATGGTTATCTTATGACGTGACGTATCGAAATTTCTGTATTTTTCTAAACATTTTATTGTGAATGTTTCAACATTCGAGTGTGAAGACTTTGTATTGAAGAATTTTTCTATTTTCATATTTTTTCAACTTCTGTTAGGTTCTGGTTTTCTATTCAACAACCTATCTTAAAGAGAAACCCTGTTGTGGATTTCAATGAAAATTGCAATGACCTACTTACATACTGTGTGTTAAGCTTTTCTCTTGATCAAAACAAAGCCGAAAATTGTTTTTAGTACAATGTAACAAATAGGATAATATATAACATTTAATACTATTTGGTATCAAATATCCAAGATGTGTAAACTTTCTTACAAGTCTCTGTTTTCTTCTTCTCTATGTTTGTAGCATGGGCATTAATTTTGAAAATAGATATTTGAGTGCGTTTTAAGTTAAGTCTGTGCTTAAACTTGTTATTTGGCATATTGTTTTCTTATAGGTTTGCAAGTAGCCAGGTATTTTTTTTGTCTTTTATACTTTTTCCATTTGACATCATTCTTCGTTTAACATTCATTTTCAACATTATGCTAATATGTATATATTGTGAACAATATTTTTAAGGTACATTAAATTAATAGCATTTGTACTTTCTTACTTTGCAACTCAACAGAATATTTAGTAAAGATTGTGGGAATTAGTTTTATACATATTTATTTTTGTCAGAATTTCAGTTTCTGTACAGTGCAAAACACTCGTGGCATATCTCGTGTCATACCCACATCTACAATTGATGAAAAAGAATTGGCACTGTGGTATGTCAAGGGCATTCGGTTCACGCATACCATTCAACTATTACTAAATTGCATTAACACCCTTGAAAGCTGACTCACAACATGACTATTTTAAAAAGAGAAGCTCCATTGATGTAACACCCTCCATTACCCAGTGTATTATATTTTCATTCTCGTAAATGTGATAATTACGGTGGACCCTTCGCCACAATTTTTGAGTCAAATTTGTTTGGCACGATTCATTTGAAATTACTCTCTTGGGCGAGAGATATGCTGTGCCCTGTTAGAGATATGAGTGATGGGGGTGACGATATCACTTCCGAAACGAAGCTCTGGTGGCAAATGGGTCCAGGGTATTTATCATAATAGAATGGAGATGCAATACACTGGATAATCGAGGTTGTAGTTGTAGCTGTGATTGGTTGTCTGTGACAGGGTTGTCCTCTTACACCAGTGTTTTCTTGCAGCACGAGAAAGACTCGACTAAGCTGTTCTCCCAACTTAACTGTGTATCGAGCAGTGCTTCAAACCAAACAGAAGTCCCCCCTGTCAATGCTGTAAGACAATGTTGCAACAATGTCTAGCTTTATTTGTTTTATTGTCTTGTGGAATCATTTCCTAATAAATGCTGCAAATTGTCCGACTTCTTCTTTATGTTGCGATGTGAATATAAAAAAGTCTCTAAAGAAGTGAGAAAATGGGATGCCTTTTATCGCGAAAAGTAATCACGTCAGAGGCCAAGACTTTCAAGTATAAGAAAAGAATGAGGCCTAATTGTCAGCTATTTTAACATATCCCATAATTGTCTGACAAATATTTATTTTATAAAGTGCTTAAACTTGTATGTGACGAACCATACGTCAACAGTGTGAATAAATAAGAGCAACAAAACCCTTTCCATATTCATAAGAAATCTCTGCCAAAAGCAGAGTCAATTGTACTACTCTGACTACGTCATGAGCATTCATTTATGAATAACTATCAAATAGTGCTGATACCAGGTGTTCGCGAAAAGGTGTGCGTATTCTGCCCCAAAGGTTGGTACTTGGCACAAACACATGCAACGGCAAGTCAGTTGTTCACCTGAAACATCACGGAAACATATGGCACAAGTCCAAATAGGGAATTGCATCGGACATCATTTTTGTCACGGTGCGTCAAATTTGGAAATGTCCTCCACGTGTCTACCATAAAACTTTTTGAACGCTTTACTGTGGTCTTAGTAGCCTTGATCAACAACATCTGAGCAAGAGTTGTGTAACGTTCTTTGAAATCTTCGTAGAAAGAGCATGGTGGATTGCACTCCAAAAGTTTTGAAAATGTAAACACCAAAGGTTGGAGGTGCTGAAAATTGCTCGACATAAGGGGAAATTGACTATAAGAAAGTTGAAGTCATCCCTCTTGTCATTCAGTCTTGTGCATAGTGTTTTGTCACTTTGAATTCTATATCCATAGATCTAAATATGGAACAGTCTCACTGGTTTCTTTTTTTCTGATTAAGGTTTCAACAGTTTCCTCTTCTTTTTTGGTCCGTTTTTTGGCATATGCTTCCACAGCATACATAATAAAAAATTCAAGTTGACATACCAATCAGTAGGAGGATGCTCCATATTAGTCCATATTTGAATAACGTTGTTATTGCCAACACCGACACATGGAATCAAGTTAATACGACACCCTTTGTGCCTAGTCCTAACTGATAGGTGGTCTTCCCTGGCCGTCACTCGTCCACATTCATGTAGTATTTTCACCAAGTATATACCAATTTAGTGTAAGTCCAGTGTGTGATACTTTAGAACAATTGAAGGAAAGGCCGTATGCTTGCATACGTTTCACCCTATCACTACTTCATGGGGGGCACGGGGGGCACGGGTGGCCCAGTCGTCTAAGGCGCCGCGATTCGCTGTGCAGATTTGCTTCCCTTGGCCACGCCAGAAACCTATGATTGTGGGTTCGAATCCCGGTTCGCCCCGATTATGTTTCTAGGTTTGTCAGCACCATACCCGTGCTCGTGGGTTTCACCGAAGTGGTAAACGTCTGAGACCTGCATCACGTCGGGCTTTCCTCCCACATTAAGCTGACACGTTGTGATATAACTGGAATACTGTTAAAAGCGGCGTAAAACCCAACTCACTCACTCACTACTTCATGTTAGGTCATACATTGATAGGCGACCATCGGGATCGGGAGGTCAGTCTCTCTTTCTTCGTTGATGAATATCATCGAATCGCAATTGCGCAAATCGCTGACATGATGTCAACAACTGGATTGCCTCGTCCTACCTTGATTATTTTCATATCGTCGTCACAATATTGCTGAGTGTGGCGTTAAACAACAAACAAAGTCATTCAATGACAACAGACCAAAACATAAGCGGCAGGAACGGGCAAATACACACTGGAATGTACTTGTATTTGTCTATGCATAACACTTCAGATATCAGTATTGAATGTTTGTAGATCCACGTTATCAGCAAGGGTATCTCTCAGTACTGGGTTAGCTGGAAGAATATACTTAAACAGTTAGAATAAACTCAGTAAGTAATTTGGCATAAAACATCATATAAAGATGAGTACCACATCATTGCGACTTATTGTCCAACGTACGATGTGGGTCTATGTTTAATAAAGATTGGGTTGACATATTTGCACGTACATTTTAGCGATTGCTGATAACAGCATGACATGGCAGGGTACAGTTAAAATATACTACTCAAAGTTTGCAAAGGATCACAACTTTCAAAGGTAATACGTCAAATGTACATATTTCATGAACTTTTAAAGAACAAAGTCAACAAATATGTGACCAATAATCAGTCAGATCACCCGTCAAAATATGAGTATCTGACCAAAAGTGAAACGTCAAAAACTTACGAAAAGATCATTCCTTGTCCATCCAATCCAAATGTACCTGCCTGGGATGTCGGGCCAGTGGAATGCAAATGCATGCCCTCTGTGTCCGGAGACCAGCCTCACGGAGAGTAGAAACGTTTATGCCACTGGCGTTCTGCAGGTCATTCCTGAGTTTGGTGGCAGTCATGTAGTGATGACGTCTTGTTACAATCAGGGGAACCTGTCTTCCCGCTGTGTAAGCAATCGACCACCTGCTTGTCGCTGCTTAGCTGATCCAAACGTCTGGTATCGATTCTATGCCCTGCTGACCACACGCTGTGTTTGTCGAAAGAAGCGACTAACGGGATCGGGTGGTCAGGCTCGCTGACATGGTTGATGCATGTCATCGTATCCCAATTGCGTATGTCGATGCACATGATGTCAATCACTGGATTGTCTGGTCCAGACTCGATTATTTACAGACCGCCGCCATATGGCTGGAATATTACTGAGTGCGGCGATAAACAACAAACAAACAAACAAAAGCAAAACATCAGCTGACACCAAAGACGTTTGCAACGTGCCGTTGCGTTTGCCCAGTTTCAAGACATTATCTTTTATGCATTTTAGAAGCTTTTGTGTCAATGAAGACCAGTTGACTCATCGATTTTAACTTTTTTATTTTCCAAATGATGTTGATACCTGTGACTGCAGCGAACATAGATCCGTGAATTCTGGCATTTTCCAGAGGCTAGGGAGCTAACTGACTTTAAAAGTCCAGTGGAAACTAGACTTTTACAGTTAGTTAACTCCCTTGCCTCTGGAAGATGGAATTCTGGGAGGAACAAACATCGACGAGTTGCCTTTATTCAATATCAATAATATGGTAACGACATACGTATATGAAGAACGGCGTACAATACCCTCAAGTGGCATTTTGGAAGCCGTCGTATCAACGAAGAAAGAATGGATTTATGAATTGCTTCAATTGACAGAATGAAGAAGTTTAAATCCATGTTAACTCTGTCTTCGTAAACCGGGTAGAATTGAAAACTAATCAATGGGACATTATATCGGTTTTGACTAAAAAAATGATTCTTTTTAAAGGATCCACGAAAGATGATCAGTTTGGGATGTTCACAATGGCGTAAAAATTACATTTTACGGATGCTTCATTGTTAGAATGTTCACAATTCACCAAAACACAAGCAGTTTGTGGAACCTTTGTTGAGCGTCTTTTTTGACAAACCTACTCTTGTTTTGGTGCATTTGTAACTTATGTAGCTTCATTCATAAGGGCGACATCACAAGTTAATTGCAACCAAATATTTCTGTTTTACATATGAAAGGGCTGAACATGGTGCAGTTTATAAAATTGGCAAATAATGCAGACAACCGTTTATTTTGTTTCGCGATGGATATGGAGCAAAACCAAAATATATTCTTTGAAGGTACTTTCCACTGAAATATCTAACACACTAACTAGAACAGATGCGCAAAGTGGTTTTGTATAGTCAAGAAATCCAGCTGAGTTATATTTTAAGTCCCATCTCCATTTTGGGTTGGTTACCTCGCGTCTTCATTACCTTACACGTTTTCTTGTCACACTAGTTTCAAAACCGCCCAGATTCGGTTTTAGTTTTCTTTACAACCACACCTACTTGCGTGACTTCATCAAACAACATGCGGTCACCAAATGGTCTTCAATTATAAAACCTTACACTTTATCCTATAATGCTACACTTCATGATGTTAAAACAATATTTTGATTTATCACAGTTACATAATACATAATTGTATTGTTTGGCATCAAAACACCTCATAACTTCAACTGCACTTATGAGAGATGTACATACTCGTCGTAAGAGGCGACTAATGGGATCGGGTGGTCAGGCTTGCTGACTTGGTTGATGCATGTCATCAATCCGAATTGTGTGGATCGATGTTCATGATATTAATCACTGGATTGTGTGGTCCAGACTCGATTATTTACAGACCGCCATCATATAGCACGAATATTGCCGAGTGCGGCGTTAAATAACAAACCAACCAACCAACCAAAGTGCATGATTTGTACTACCAGTTGTCGTACATGTACTTTTTGTGGAAGCATTGGTGGCTGATTGGGTTAGATGGCTGACTCAGTGTGCTGGCGATTAGGTGCCTCACTCTGAGAGTGTAGGTTCGAACGGGACACAAGTCAGGAACTTCACAGTTGTGTTGCACTCTCTGATAGCAGTCGGTAAATAATCAAGTCTGGACCAGACACACCCGTTATTGACATGAGCAACGTACAATGACATCCAAGTCAACCAAGTCATCCTGCCAGATCACTCGGGATCACGGCAGGAAAAGTTTGGTATCAAGTTGTATTATGAGTTGTTTACTACGTATAGAGGTGCCCTATCCTTGAATATGGCAGGTATTTTTCATAAATGTAATTTCCATTTGTCTTTGAAACTGACATATACATAGAGACAACCAAGAAGCTATGCTCTGAAGACATTTCTTGGTTTTACTGTACAGAACGTTCGCCTTAACGTACCCTGTGTTTAGAGTCGGATCGCGTGAACGCCCAGTCTGGTGGTCGTGACTGCGATGGGAGACTGAGGGCAGTCTTACAGTGGCAAACAAATACCAGTCATTAAGCGCTATATTGTTGTAGGAGATTTGTGGACAGTGCCATAGTCAATTACTTATTAGTGTGGATAGCTTCAGATATTTAGTACATCTAGTTGTTTTTTTCTTTTCTTTACATGGAATCGCATCCAACAGAGAACCATGTTTAGCTCCTTTGTAAAGTAAATGGTTCCTCAAACCAACTCTTCAAATCATTAAAGCCTCTGTGCAACAAGACGTTCCTCCAAACAGTTTGGTTCAGTCAATGAATGTTCAAATTTGACATGCTGGCGCTCTTGTTCCTGAAACCTGTACACCAGTGGTGTGTGTTATATACTCAAGACTCTTGAGATCACGTTTTCTTTCCAATGAGATTAGTCATAGGAAATGGACTTTCTTGTTGATACAACATACCCGGTCTGTGGGGTTGCTCCTTGGTTAATTTCTTGACTCCTGTGCCAAAGACCTGAGTTACACATTGTACCCACCAACACATATTCTGACATTAAGTCTTTGTCTGACCAGTATAGTACACAGGCCACAAATCACTTGATGTTTTTTGTTTAACACTGCAATATAACAGGGGCCTGTAAATAACTGAGTCCAGACCAGACAATCCAGTGAAGGTATCGTAAGTATTAATCCAGGTGATGAGTACAAGGATCCACAAATCAACCAGGTCATCAAGAATAAGTTGTTGAAGACCTAACCCAAAATACTCAGGGTTGGGCTGGTGATGGCACTGGGCAAGTGATTTGGTGATGCCAAACACTGAAAGTCACGTTTGGTGTCTTCTCCTTCAAGTGACTTCAAAATCTCTTTCTGTTTATGCAGCTTAGAATGCAATTGGAAAGCAGGTTAATCCTGTAACCGGGGTGATAATTACATGTGCATTGAGTGTACATAGTGTGGAGCCTTGCACTGATACAAGTGGCCTTCTATTACCATTATCAGTAAGGATAAATTTTGCTGTACATAAAAGACAAACACAATTTCAAATTCTAAACCCTTGTTTATTGTTGCTGGCTTGCCACAAGAGGAACGGGCAAGCAACGGCAGCTGTGTGCATGATGACGAGGGTTGGAGCGACGACACAGACGATGACATTACTCTTTCTATATCCTGTACTCAAGTATGTACAGACATGTTACAGAGACAGCTTGAGTACATACTCACTGATACTCTGGGCAAGAAGGAATGGCTGTTTTTGGTGCAGGCTTTGGAAGGTAGCTTTGTCATCAACATGAAACTTATCACACACTGCAAGACAGTTCATAGCTTCATGATTAAAAAATAATGAGGGCAACATAATGAAGGATGGAGCATGGACAGCAAGACTTTAAAACATTTGTGAACCAGATACAAGAAAACACAAAAGTTCCAGTTTTTCTGAAGCAAACATATGGTATGTTGATGAGTGTTAAGAATTTAGATACATATGGATCCATTAATAAAACATATGGGGGTTAAATATCCCACACTGTTTGATGCATGCTATTTCAGGCATATGCCCAAATTGAAAGCATGATCTTTGAAATTAAACATGTATTTGAAATCTTTTTCAAATGAGAAAATACTTATACATACTAGTACATCGTCTCACTATCTTAGTGATGAAGCACATGTCAAAAAGCATTTGGGAAATTCTTGCATGTGGGTTGTAGTTTCTTACCTTGAACCAAAACTGATCATGAAATATCTTGATGAATATTTGATAAGCCATCAGAATCCTGATCTTCCATTTCTCAAAACCTGCATTGAAACAAATCATTTCTACTTGCCATTGTAGCAATGTTTTCTCCGCAATGAACAAATTACACGCAACATTGCTATAATAACGTGACCTTCATATTACAATCATATTTGATATCTTACAATGCATATCACATCTTGTCCTATATATATGTACATTTATGGTAGGTAAAATAGACAAGTGACCCTTGACAAAGAAAGAACCTTGCCATCATAAATGAACTATTATATAAACAACAGTCTGACAAAATATTATCCATTTATACAATAAATTAAACAATTTATATATATAAAGATACCATTTTGGTCTACTTAAATGCTGGCAAAACTTTAAATCATAAAATAGTCTAATTCTAGAGTAAACATGTCTTTTTCAATTGCACAAAGACTAAGGTGCATCAATAGAGTGGGAGTTGAAATATTGCACACATTTATCTCATTAAATATTGAATTCTCATATTAGAACACAAATTGCACACTTACCAACATCATTCTTCTATGAGTTTTGTCAGAGTTAAAACCTTTTTCATGATAGTTAATTTAAATGCCCCAACTTGTCCAAAGAAAGTATGGTTAACTAGTTGTAAGAGAAATTTGGCACTTTAAGGTCATCCTGTGATGTAAACTAGTGTACTTTAAGAACTTGTCAAAACTAAATAACTTTTTGCTGCTCAGCAGTTAAAAAACACTTAATTTGGCCATATTCATTACCAGTTGACACTGGTGCAAACATGTATATCATAAAAACAAAACAAAAAAACCCACAAAGGAATCGATGAACATAAATCAAAATTAAATCTATCTTTAACTCTGATTTGAAGCCTAAAAACACTTCAAAAAAGCAAAATAAGCCAGTCAGCCTTTAGACTTCTGAATTCTCAGAAAGAGCAAGTGATGCATTCATAGCAGCACATCTGATTTCTGTATCTCGAAAATGAACATAAATGGTCAGTTCGGAAAGAAAATAATAAAGGCAGCTGAATTATATTGTTGATATTTCATCCCTTGTTTCAAAGCACTATGGTACCTACACTCAATATGAAGTATTATCAAGAGAATACTAGTGTCGTGTGTGGGTTTTCTTTTATTGAGATATAAATGTCTTAATGAAGGTGGTAAAGAAACATCAACAGCTCTACGCAACTGAAATTTGTCACAACTGTAAGAAATGAAGCCACATCTTTCAGAAAGCTGACATCCTTTTGCTCAACACCCCATGCCTTCAATGAGATTAGGCAGTCAGGCTTTGCTCAGGGTTCAGCTCAGGTGATTTATGAAGGGATTGTCAGATTTTCATGCAGTGAGGTATCGTATCAGAGTAAAAAAATTAATGAGATTGCTTCTGCATATGGAAGGATTAGAATTAACGATCATTTCTTGTACTCTCTGTTTTTCCTGTCCATAAAACTAGCTACCGGTACACACTTGTCATCTTGATAAGTTTGAGTAGCAATTAGATTTCAGCAGTTACAAGCAGCACTTACCATCTTTGTCAATCAATATAGGATGATTCTCTCACTGATAACACAAAATATATACACAATTTCAGAAATGAACATACAGACTAATCACATGATATAGTATATTTGAATAACAGGCAATTCTGGAATTTGATCTAAACAATATATCTTTGAACATAATTGCGTCTACATTCACACAAAGGATGTCAAGATTAACCAATGTATCACTGCATCTTGAATATACACCTGACAATGCCATGGTGACTTAAGTATTGCGACATGTATCGCAATGAGAGGTAGGCATATCATGACATCCCTAATTCACCCATTCAGTCCATAAAATGCTGTATTTTTTCATAACTTTTCATAATTTAATCACAGAAAATGTGTCTTAATGTCTCAGAACCACCTATATTAAATGAAACCTAGATGAATGACACCAAGATGTAAAATTCATCCTTTTGCAATGTGCAGTGCTGATTTACTTAGAATTCTAATCTTTATACAATTGTAGCACATAACAAATAACTTAGCAAACATGAAACAGCATTCAAATCACTGTTCTAGATTACTCACATAAATAACAACTTGAAAACAAGATACATTTTTCATAGATTGTCCAAGTTGAATTCACTAACAAGCTAGCTTGAAAATTTTGTGGTCCCTTAAATAAAATAAAACAATTTTATGAGTCAGTGATAACTTTATATGGCTATTGAAAGAAGCTCCTGGTCAAAGGGAGACAACTCCTGTCATCTAACATGAATGGAACAGTCACACTATCGAACTGTTCTGTCCATCACAATCTATGCACAGATAAAGAGTGTGTCAGCGTATGAGTTTGGTTTAACACTGCTTTGAACAGTATTCCAGTTATGGCATGGCATGTCAGCTAAATGTGGGTGGAAAGCCCGAAGTGATGCTGGTCTCAGACGTTTACCACTTTGTTGAAACCCACGAGCACGAGTATGATGATGACAACCCTCGAAGTATAATCGGGGCGAACCGTGATTGGAACCCACAATCATGGGTGACTGGCAAGCCCAAGGGATGCAACTCTGCACAGTGAATTGTGGCGACTTAGATGACTGGGCCACCCGTGCCCCCTGCACAGATCAGGAAATAATTGTAGCATTGTGGTGCTACTCTGGGAGGGTTGACAGCTGTGAATGGACAGCTTGGGATTGGTATAACAGTGCCTTGAACAGCTTGCAGTGGGAGACAGCTGAAAGTGTTGCAGGTCCTAGAAATTTACAACTTGGGGAAACCCATGCAAACAGGTATGATGCTGGCAAACCGAGACACAAAATCTGTACTTGTATGACTAGAATGCAAGGTAACATGTAACATAATTTTGGGAAAAAATGCTTCATGAAAATATTGTAAAAGAAATAACCAGATTCAGCATTAATGACAACTTTACACAAATCCATATACTTCACTTCACACAATACCCCTGTCTGCTGCAGTCGTACCAAGGGACAGAGCATTTGATACTTCGTGGGCATTTTGTATTGAAATTCGACATTTTATCAGCTTCAGAAACAAAACCAGATATTGTATAATTACAATAAAAGAACCTCAGAAAAACACCTTGCAACAATGTTATTTTTGTGGCTGGCAATTTCTTTCTTTTGAACAGTCTGAAGCATAAGTATATTTTTCAAGAATTTTTGGGGTAAATTTATTTTTTCGATAACCCCCAAACCAGAATATCAAATGGTTGGCCCCTAAAACAGGAACAATTCTTTGTGTGTGGAGTTAAAATACTGAGAAACCATGTTAACTCGAAGCCCTGAGAAGCCGATATGTCATGTCATCTGAAGTTCCAAACAAGCTGAGTGCTGGTGAAAGTACACAATGACCACAGCATTCTCCAGGAACCTTGCAGTAACACCATCAGGGCATTATTCAGCCATTGAGTATTATTTGTTCACATCATTCACTCCCCATATAGATCATTTTCTTTCAGTAATCAATATATTCTTTCTCCCTTGCGTCTATTGGGTATAATTAAGTTATTAAGCATACCTTTCTAAAAAATTAAATATGCTGTTTCAAGTGACTTCTAATTTGCATTTGTTCATGTATATTGCCCTTAGTGTGTCTCATAGGCTGACAATGGCAATACTTGTCTATGTTACAATATGCGAATTGTTGCACATTCGTCCATTATCCATCATGTAGATGTGATGCCTGCATTCAGTCAGAGGTACGTAGGGGTACGCAAGTTGAGAAGGCTACAATGGTAATTACCCACAATGTTGTTATACTATGTGGCTTTTGATTTTTTTGGTTTATTTGTAAGCAAGCAAATCCAAAATAATTGGTTACGGTGATTTACTTTTAGTATTTTTGTAAATACAATATTGTAAAGATGGGAGTTCGAGTAAACAAAGATTCACCCATCCTCAAAGTGCCATAGTCTGGATCTTACAAATGAAAACAGTAACCCATTTTATAGCAAATATGTAGTTGTTATAATTATTTTATTACTTTCTTATTGTCAAACTTCTGTGTCTAAACCATCCCTGTAAACCTAGCATTTAATGATGGTGATGAATACAAATAGTAATGATGATCAACTTTACACTTGCAAAAGCAGTCAACTACTGCACAAACAGTGAGTTCTGTCTACAGCAGAGCCATACTGACAAGGTAGAGTGTCATGGTAGAAGAAATTGACACATTGCTGTCACAACCTCTCATTTTGAAAACAATTTTCAACAGTTCCATAGAAACAGATTACAGTAAATTTCCATAATTCCATTATATTGAATTTTACAAAAATATTATATTTATAGGAACTGTTGGAAAAACCAATAGTAAAACTATGTACATACAATTTTTCAAAATTCTTTCTTAAAAACAACTTTACATGAGCCATGATAATTCTTATGAACTGCAAAGTATTTCTATTTGGGAGACAGAATAATGCTTGAAAGCAGGGATTAAACTTAATAATAATCAAGAAAAGAGAGTTGCACTGTGAATATATATTTTTTCTGTCTAAAAATGTTTTTCAAAACCAAATTGAGAAAAAAAAGAAGGTTGATACGTGGTGAATGAAGAGACTGAATATATTTGTGTTAATCATGTAATTTTTTGTCACAGAGCAGAGTCACAAAGAGGACATTTTGGAATTTGAACTCAAAATATAAAATATGAAATAACTGCAACTCTGATCTTGAACCATTAAGGACAATAATGATAAAAAAGGGTAATTTTTGGTCCCCAAATACATATGTTTTACGAAGCAATATTAAAGCTATCACATCTCTTTAACATCTGAATTTGTGAAACCTGCAACTAATTTTGGCAAACCAACAACCAAACATGCCCATCATTTCACTATTATACCAATACAATAATGTGAACAATTGCTTAAGAAACACACAAGGTTGGATGAAGAAACTATGAGAAGCTTTTCAAAACTTTAGAGTTTGCTGTGCAACGTCAATATAATTCACAGGTTTGTATGCACTAATTCTTCCATCACCCTAGATACCTACAGCCACTAAGCAGTGAAAAAGTGACGTTTGTCAAGTTTTAGTAAGTCAATACCGTATTCAACGTAATAAGCTCCCCGGCAGCCACAAGGCTACATGGCACATGATGAACCCATGTCAAGCAAACATTGCTACTGTAAGCTTTTAGAGCAGTGGTTGTAGGACTTGCAAGCTTCCTTCTCATCAGAACCAGGCCTATACATGATTCGATAGTCAAAAATAGTGAAAACACAACATAGCTGCCATACGTATTCACGAGTGATGGAATAAAGTAGTGTAGACAAGACCTTGAAGTACTGGCGATGTTGGCTGTGTTGGCCACTGGCTTAAGGGTGTCTGCTGGCCATTATATAAAGTAGCTAAATGCTCATGACGAAGATGAGTGTGAGTAATGCCCAAATGATTTTTCACTATGATGTCACTAGATATTTATGAAAATATTATCGCACTTATTGTTGTACATAGTTAATGGTAAATATTATCTTAATTGTATACTAGGATGCATAACATTATATTTGCAGACAAAGGAATGATATGGTGCCAGTTTGCCCTCGCCTAGTTCTCCACAGACCAGCAGACATCCTCATATCGATGCATGCAAACACCATAGGGGGATAACACGTGACATTACCACGGTAACGAGATTTCATTCCCTCTCATATGGAAGCTACAAGGGTTTAGTTTTAAAAGAGTTCATTGATACATCAAAGTATTAGAGGACATCTTCTAAATCGCTTGATATCAATCATCATGGCTAGATATAATTCATAATCACCTGATATCATTTAGAATAACTTGATATATGTTGCAAGGTCTTCATTCGCGTGCCAGCTATACTGCCCCACCTTTGATAAGGATATTTACCTTTCCATGAAACACAACACAAGGCTGATTCTTATAATATGCCATGTGTATACATCTAACAAGAATAACATCTGATTATCCCTATCAAAAGTTGAGTGGTATATAAGTCGATGTATACCTCTTATGTACAGACTTTAACTGCTCAGCAGTCGAAACTTTCCAGTTAAAAGTCATAGACAGTGTTCATAATGCCCTGTGATTTCCTCCTGTAGTATTGGAATCTAGGGACTCCTTACATTTTTAATGTTTTAACATTTGGGTTATGACAAAAACTCTTCCCTTTCATACTTAATTTTGACCACTGACGGAACATGTGGTAGTAAATAGTCTATCAAAGATGGTTTCCTTGCAATTGTCAACCAGCTGTGTTTGCTTTTTGACTAGACTTTACAGGTAACTTGTTCTTCAGTTTTCACATTAACTGCTTGCATACCATGGAGTGAGGGAGTGAGTTGGGTTTACACCGCTTTTAGCAATATGCCAGCAATATGACAGTGGGGGACACCAGTAATGTTCTTGACACACAGCATCAATGTGAGGAATTAATCCCGGGTCTTCAGCATGACAAGCAAACACTTTAACCACTAGGCTACCCCACTGCTACTGCATACCATGGATACATTTGGTGATTCAAAATACATGTAATATATATATGTCAAAATCTGAATTATTCAAAGTCAGATTTGATAATCCATGCTATCCATCTGTGATACTCCTAATATATTTCAAAGAAAACATTTTAAAATGACAGGAGAATCCTGAACTTGTGAAACATTTGTTTCGTGTTAAACACCAATAACAGTGTATGAGGAATCATCACAAAATGCGGCCCCTCCCAAGTAAACAAAGGAAAGGGAATCGCAGTACATTTTCCTGAAGAATACGTCTTGTTGAAAGTCAACTTTTCTTGAACTGGCAAGCAACTTTATCTGACCAGTGCTTAAAGTGAACTTTGACCTTGTAACCATGGTATTATGAGAACTTGATTACACTAATGTATGGTTTGACCTACCATCACTACAGTTGTTAGCCGACTGAAATTAAATAGTCAGTTACCTTGGACACCAAAGGGCTTACTGAAGTGTAACCTTGGCAACTGAGGTTTACTATAGTGCAACCATGGCAACACCAGACTAGCTCTGATGTTTGTGAGATGCTTGGTAATGAGTCCCATTAGCTACTGAATGCTTGGCATGCTAACACTGATCACAGTACAGCAACACAGTGTCTTCAAATACTGTACAGCATACAGATAACATCCTGGAAGATTTGGGAAAACATCGAACAACATCGTCCACAAGGTTCTTGGCCTGACGACCCTGGAGTACCCATTGCCAAATAGGGACACAGTGGATCTCGACAACAGACGATTAAGTTAAATCCTTGATAACTGGTCTCACAGCAGGAGCCAAAGAACAATATTTTTCACATAAATGAATCGCATATCAACAACTTTGGCAAGTCTAGCTGGCCTTCTTGCCCTTGTTGGAGTCCACTTCTAAACTCTGCCACGCATCATCATCATCATTAGCCCACACGTCATTGTCCCAACCCCCATTGTCATTGCCAGCAGAGGCCTCCCCGAGGTCCAGGAGATTGCCCACCAAGGGCTCCTTCTGCTTGGCTGGGGATGTAAACCCACTGTCCCAGTCTACATCTTTCCAACCTTCTTCTTTGTTTTTGGAAGCTTTTTTAATTTCCTTTGTCTTTTTAGCTGTGGAATTCCCCCCTGTGTCATTGCCCCAGTCGTCCCAGTTGTCGTTTTTAGACTTCTGTTTTGAAGAGGAGGTGGAGGACAATGGGGTCTCATCGTTGTTTAGCCACGCCTCAAGTTCGTCATCGTCGCCTGCTGACCAATCGGCTTGCCCTGGTTTCTTTTTCTTCTTCTCGTCCCACTCGGATCCCCAGCTCTCTCCCCAGGAATCATCATCATCTGACAGGAGACGGTTCTTGCTTGGGTCACTGCAACAGTGAGAGTAGCAATGAAATCAGGAACCATGGATGAATGAGTGAGAGAGTGTTCTTAACTTTGGTGTTTAAGGCTGCACTCAGCAATATTCCAACTATATAACGGCAACCTGTAAATATTTAAGTCCCTCACCAGACAATCCTGTAACTGACATCATGAGCATCAACCCACACCATCAGGGTATGATGACACACAATCAGCCAAGTCACCGCGCCTGACCACCTGATCCACTTAGTCGCCTTGTACGACAGGCTGGGGACATAATCTAACCCAGTATCCCCATGGTGAAAGAGTGAATGAATGCTGATTAATCACAGGAACTCGATGATAGCGTGTATAGCATGATATATTCATATAGAAAAAAACCCACACCCCTCCATATACATATAGACAAGGAAGGACACCAACCATCTTGGTCCTTATTCAAGATTGCACACTCGAATCGAATCACACCTCGATATTGCATGAAATATGAATGTCACTTATTTCAACCTATTGGTACTTGCTAGATTTCAAATTTGTATGGGTCCTTATGACGTTCAGAAAATTTACTTTTTAATTTATTTGTCATGATAAGCTGCAGTGGCCTGAAGAGTTTAGTCAGGGCCTGCAGCTTCCAAAGTCAGTGGGTCCTGATGGCAGCCTGGCAATTTTTTGTATTTTAAACACTGGCCAGGTCCTACCGTCACAAACATTGTCACAATATTTTTGATAGTTAAAATATAAAGCAATTTATTTGAAGCCACAGTTGCTCTGATATATTACGAATGCTTCATTTGCTTACTGATATCACATTCCTTGCAAGTGCTGCTCTGGTGGCCTAATTGAATTATGGAAAATGAAAATGTTTCATGATTGTAGTCTAGATATTAACAGAACAACATGTCCTAAACAAATCTCACAGTAAAGCACCATTATATGCTTCTGTAATGGTCTTTTTAGCATTTCTTTCAAACTAACATCAGAGATAGAAATTAGCACTAGTTGCTATCCAGAGTTTTGCTAATATTACTTGGTTTATGGCTCTTGCAAAATTTAACAAATGTGGAACACAAATAAAATCATGAGTCATTGTATATTACTGCCAAGTATGCAACTATATTTCATAAAAAGAATTTTTATGAAAGTGTTGTAAGCATAGAGCAATATTTGATTCCTGTAACCTAAATGGTATAAAAGGGGATATGTGTGTAACAATTGTTTGCTTTAATAGGTCATGCATTTGAATTAGTTTACCCTACCCACTAAACTATACATGACTGCTTAAAAGACATACTGATTTCCAATTTTAATTATATTTCTATTTCCAAAAATCTATCTGTAAACCCAGAAATGACAAATAAGGTCTAAATCGACATTCATGCTTAAGGTGAGCTCTGAAAGCTTCAAAAAATGATGAAACATGGGAGTAGCTTAACATCTGTATCCCTTTCTAAATTTACAACTAGAAATTGGTCCTCTATCAAGCGCCACAGCTATGATACATACGCATTGCTGCCATACCCCTTTGCTCCTAGGAGTGACGTCTTCTCCCCTGGGCTGGTGTCTGCAGTGGCGAGGGTGGTCTTGGGCTCACCCCATAGTGACTGCAGGTCTCTCCAGCCCTTGGTACTGGCTGCAGTCAACTGCAACATACAACATTACTGTGTGTTAAGCTCATCAGCAATGCATATGACAAGTTTCGGTGAAAACTGTTGAAAGGTTTTCAAGTTATGACACAGAAACAAACCCTACCCTTGTTTGAGTGAGACTAAATTAAAATCGTTTCAATGGAAACACAAGAAAATATAATTTAGAAAAGATTCAAAATTGCAAAAGGCTCCAGTTAAGCTGATGAGCAATGCATATGCCAAGTTTCATTGACGTCTGTTAAATATTTATCAAGTGATGGCCTGGAAACCAACCTTACCCTCGTTTGAGAGAAAGTCAAATTGTCAAATTGAGTCAAGTAGTCAAATTGAGAGAAACATAAGAAAATATCATTTAGAAAAATTTCAAAATAGCAAAAGGCATCAATTAAGCTGATGAAGCATTCACCTAAAAACACTGAAGGGTTTTCAAGTTATGGCTGGGAGATGTTGATGCCAACAGGCACCAAGCCAAACCCCCATTTATGGGGAGACATAATAAATCCATAACACTGAATGGGTTGTTGTCGGCACAGGTACTACAAGAGAGCTTTACAAAGGTTTTAGCACTATTCCATCAATATCACAAACAGGAGATACCAGAAATGGGATTCAAATATTGTACCCATGTAGGGAAACGAGCCCTGCTTCTGTCACAGCGGTTCACAGAATTCACATATTTCTTGATCAGCACATTAAGTAAGAAGCATTCATCAGACTTCAGTTTACCAGCTTCATCAAATAGAATAAAAAACAACCCCCCCAATCCATCAATCACAGTGACGAGACTGATACTGATGAACTACTATTCCACTGATGTCTGTTAGAACACACATTTCAAAAATGGAGAGCAGTGTGAATGTGAGCTGCAATCTGATTGGTTAAAAATTGTTGTTAAATCAAATGAGATTGGGTCCTTAAAAAGTTTCTGACTTTTCACTGCATTTGTTTCATTCAACTTGGCAAAGTAGCTATACAACATAAATTGAATATTGAGTGTGATAAATATTTTTCAGAACAACTTTATATTTAGTTTTACTCTCAATATGCTGCAAACCTGATGGATTCAGTTATAATGGGAGCCAGTAATGTCATTCATTGTCTCATGACATGATCGTATTGAAGAGTAATGTCATATCATTCCAGAGTCATGTCTCTCCCAGCTGTGATAGTTCACATAGACAGTGCATGCTTCAGAAAATGACTGATATCTTATATACACTCACTGCCAAAAGAAACATCCATAGAAACATATAATGAAGTATGTTTCCAATGTGTACATGTTAATGACAAAACTAACAATCGGTCAAGTGTTACCACAGAGTGTCATTTTTCTTATCACTATATGCTGCACATGATTTCCAAAACTTTACACGCTTACCCTGCATGAGACAAATGGTGCTTCACGAGTCGTGGATCTATGACGTCACAAGTGAGCGTCGGTTTGCACAAAATACCACTATTTTCGTCTGTGCATCAAACCAATCTCATATCTCATAATATGAGTAATTCTTCATATTATATTTACCAACATGTATGGTACTCACGTTTCTTTTGTCGGAGTGTAGAAATTACAATGTCAAAAAACATTATGTCTTTTTAGATCTGTCTGTGCTGACGCCATCAGTTCCCAATGAAATTCACAGGCATCGATTACTCAATAAACCCCGCAGAAAACATATTTTATCTCCTAATTAAATCCTATATTTATGCAGGAACTGCATCGCAGAGGGTGGCATCATGAATCTTATGGAAGGAGCTGCAAGTAAGTTCACACAATGGACTTGAGGAAAAGCAGACGTGACAAGAAATATGGATGATAACAATCATCCTTGTCTTCTCACATTACAAACTACAAAACTGTTACATTTGCACAGCTAATATGAAACCGAATGACTTGTTTTTCAATGTCTGCATGGGTGATAGACTGCTAAGCGTCTGTTATAGCTGAACTGCAGAGAAATCACACTAAGTGATTTATTATTCATCAATAAGTTGGATTTAACGCCGTTTTGAAAAGTAATTCAGCTTTATATGGGAGGAACACCCAAAGTGATCCAAGTCGTAGACGTTCACCACTTTGGTGAAACCCACAAGCATGTGTATGGTGCTCATTAACTAAGAATCATTGTCGTGGCAATCTTGGGAAATGAACTAATGACAATCAGATCCTGGCTCATCCTAGGGATGCAACTCTGCACAGAAAATTGCAATGTCCAACCCAGTGTATGGTACAGTCCAACCCTGGTAACCCAACCCCAACAGTAGAAATTACTCACCAAGGTCCTTTTCCACAAATCGATCTGTTATCGACTATTGTAAACCTATGTTGAAGTATAGGAGTACAATCATCTTAGCACTAAGACCTTTGTGGAATGGGACCCTGGGCCTAAATGAGATCAAACAAAATCTAGAAAAACAAATAAATCAACAACTGAATACTGAATCTAGAGGATATGTTAATAAAAACCTATATATCCAAACGCGAGCTCATTTGAAATTAAATATGTTTGGAAAAAAAATTAAAAAAGCAAAAATTGAGATTCAAATTCTTAAAAGTTAAAAAGTTAGAAGATCCAGGGTAGAATAGTTCCTTAGCAACCCATGCTTGCCGTAAAAAGCGACTATTTATAAGAGGCGACTAACGGTATTGGGTGGTCAGACTCGCTGACTTGGTTGATTCATGTCATCGATCCCAATGGCCTGGATCGATGCTCATGTTTTCAATCACTAGATTGTCTAGTCCAGATTACTTACAGACCGCTTTCATATAGCTGGAATATTGCTGAGTGCGGCGTTAAACAACAAACAAACCTAGAAAGTTAGAAACATTACACAGTTTTTCATTTAACTATACAGTCAAAAACTTTAAACTAGGAATAATTTGTGGCTGACTAAGAGTAAATCTACACGTCAGTTAAAAAAATTGCTTCAGCGTTTTTTCTGTCCTCATCTGTTTCAAGAGAAATGTCATTATTCTCAACAGTTAGCCTGCACAGCAGTCTTAAGCTCGACAGGCACCAGTTGAATCATACAAATTGTGGATGAAACAGAATTCAAAGCCAGGCAGTTGTGTTGGAAAATCTGGTTGGAATGATAAAGTAGCTTGCTAATATTACATCTGGAAATAGAGAGAAAACCACAAACCATTTTACACCTCCACCGACTTTGGCCCATAATTTGGTAATTCATCACGTAGCAAATGATATCCCTTCACTCTGATGGTACTAATTTCATTGTAGTCTGGTCAGGGTTGGTTCACACTATCAGTAGTCTAGCTCCTGGTATGACAGAGTATGCATAACACTGAGCTTTCAAATATTCCCCCTGGCCTGTTTACAGTGAAGTGAAATTCATTAACCCTCAGGATTGGCACAGGGGCCAAGGTTGTACGTATTTCTGAGGAGCAGTAAGGAAAGTTAATTAATTACATATCATACTGACATGTTGTAGAGGAAGGGCTGATTAAAGAATGTAAATGTTTTATGGGCAATGTGAGAGGGACATTATAGTCTTCTTGGCAAGCAAAGCCTGGCGTCATATCATATCAATATTACATATCCCTTCTTCATGTCATATCTTCTGAATCAAGGAATAGTCTTGGGTCCGTTTAATTGTGTGTTTGATGTTTAACGCTGCACTCAGCAATATTCCAGCTAAATGACGGCAGCCTGTGATTGACATTATGAGCAACAACCCACGTGGATGGGTAACGATGACAGTCGATGAACCAAGAACCACTGGGCTACTACCCAGCTGAGTGTTGGGGTGGGGATGAGCGTGAGCGTCAGAGTGATGGAGTGAGAGCGAGAGTATGAACATGTGTTTGACAGATCTGGGTTTAAAACTGCTTTAAAACGTATTTCCGTTAAACCACACCATGTCAGCTTAATGTGGAAGGTAAGCGCATCGTGACACAGTGTTAATCCACTCTCTTGAAAGCACAGGTATGGCGCTGACAGATCAAGGTGATAATTGAGTGGAATTTGGGACTTGGACCATGATCAGCGTATCAGTTAAATCATGAATCCTCAAGGAATCGAACACAGTATCCTTAAAATGCTAAAAATGTGAACTTAAGAACCCCACAAATATGAACAATGCAGATGTTGAATTGGAGACACATTTTCAAGAAAAGTTATTGATTTGCAAAAAAGGCTTAAAATCACAAACATCAATAATCAAAATTAGCTGCACAATTAAACAAAGATTCAATTTTATCCTTCCACAGATTAAAACATTATACTGGATAATCTAATTTCTCGTATTTGACTCTCTTTTTTTCAAATGTAATTTCTCTTTCCAATCATAACTGTCGGAAATCCCTGGCTTCAGTAAAGTCAAACAATAAAAATCTCATCACAATCAAACATCAATAAAGGAAATTGCCTATTTAGCACTGTTCATTTAGCAAAGAGGAAGCTAATGACATAGGGTTAATGATCCAGGCCCTGATGACGACAGTGGTATGTCAAATGTGTTGTGACATGTAATGAACGAGGCATGGTGAGCAATGTACGAAGTATGATAGATGATGCTTACTGACCCACGTGATTCATGGTGCAGGCAGGTCAGAGATGGGACTGGTTAGGCCAGGCTTTTTTTATTTTTAGGATTACAGATTTTTCGGCCCAAAGTCCAGGGTTGGAAGAGGGAATAAAAAAGAAGAAGCCAGATGCATTTTTTTAAAATGCAGAATGCCTCTGGCATACTTTACGAACATATTCTGTGCTCAAAAGACCGCCATTTCTGACAATAAAAGCCCCTTGTAACAATAAAAATTCTACAACTTACAAGGACAATTGTCAAGGGAGGCTATTCATGTTCGGCTTCGAGATCAACAAAGATCAATTATGTATCAGTTTACAAGTTTACAACAGTAAATTCATGTTTTTTTACTAAAATATGATGATAACAAATAAAATAACTGAATACGCGGCTTTTGGTGGGGAAAAATATATATGGAAATCTGATTTATTTTTTTTACATTTTCTCAAAAATTAGAGTCGGTGGGTCCGTAATTGGAAAAATATAAAATGCCTGGCCTTAGGACTGATCAGTCATCCACAGTATCAGATTGCAAGACCACATTAGTCAGTGGAAGACAAATGATACAAACTACAGTCAATTACACACACATGGGGCATGTACATTACTGCATCTATCAATCACAGTGAAATCGAGTACCACAGATGAGTGATATTGCATGCAATCTTGAAATTGACATAGCCTTTTTAACTGTCAGTAACATGGGAATATGTAATCTGCCATAGGCGCTTATCCTGGTATATTTTCAGGTATTGGGTGAATCACATCAGGACCGTGCTTCATTGGAAAGTCATTTCACATTTTTTACCTTCTGTTGTATGTCTGGATAATGTGCATTCTATGACATTGACAAGTTCCTATTTATTGTGACCAAACTACTAACGGTTAAGTTTTCAAAATTATTTTTTTCCTGAGAATGTATGAAGACTTTGGGCTGTTCATAACTGATAAAATACAGTGTGACTAAAAATGATATCACAAATTCAAAAACTTATTCTGAATTACTGTAGAAAAGCGCAGCTGCTACAGATCTCAACAAGGCCTACTTTCATCAGGTTTTATAAAGTATAAGATTGGTAAATTCTGGACATAAATACACTGCGCCTTAACAATTATTACATGTCACATATTAACAAAACTTTCAAAATGAAACATATAGAGGTCTGAGTGAGTATAGCTTAAATGCTTGTCAAGTTTGTCAACAAATTCCTTCCTTGATTTAAATATACGTCTAGTTTTCAAGTCTTTGAAAGGCATTTAGAAGTGATATACATAAGGAAGAGAATTTCTTCCACCTTTTGTTATGTTATATACTTTTGTTGTTCTTACATGTACATATATATGTTCTCTGCCTCATAGCAGTCATTCACCTGATGAAGGAGTAAGTATATACTCTGAAACATTGTGTTCCTCATAATAAAGAAATTGACATCCATAAATTCTCTTCCTTATATCTAGTTTTATCATAGTGTCTAAGCTTATAGTGGGAGGAAAGCCTGAATTGATGCAGGTCTTTGACATTTACTTTTGGAATACAGGATCATAGAATCCTGGCTCCCCTAAGGGACACAACTTTGCACAACAAATTGCAGCACCTTTAACAACTTGGCCCAATATAATTGGGGAAATCAAGTACATGTACATGAACAGATCAATGCCTATAAAAAATAGCTTTAAAAAGCATTTGGTACTAATCAGTTAAGCAGACATTGATTGATCAAATCTATAACATACAACAATTTAGAGGGGCTATGAGTGCAGGTCTCGATGTTGTCATTAGTGCCCCTAGAATCCCTGTGTAATTAGAGTAGCCATTAACTCCAAGAATGAACATCCTACAATTATACTTTTGATCACATCCAATTCTTTTCTTAATGTGAGGTCAGAGAGGGATTTTGTTATTCCTATTTTTTTTGTAATCATCCGTCTACAATAATTGTCAGCAGCTGTGATTCACATGTATGTATGTATGTATGTATGTATGTATGTATGTATGTATGTATGTATGTATGTATGTATGTATGTATGTATTCAACGTAATAAGCGCCCCACTCTAATAAGCGCCCACAGAAATTTATCTTTCAACTCTGTGGTTTTTTTCACCAAAATAATATTCTAATAAGCTATTCCTAATTTTGAGAGCGCCCTGGGCGCTTATTACATCGAATACGGTATGTATTTCATCAAGTAATGATAGAAGGAAACACATGCTGCAATTTATTTTGCAGGTACATGTACTTGGAGCAATAATGTGATGTGGGGAAGGGTGTTTGTAGTGAGGTGGGTGGGATAAAATGTATAACATACACATGTAATTAAATTATCATGACCTCACAGACAAAGTGAGTATTGAATGATTTACATCAAACTGGCTCAAAACTTAAACACGATTTACATTCAGACTGATATGAACTCCTATGGGGGTTGAATGCCTGATCATCGGTCATGCAGACAAATTGAGCCAGTAGACCTAAAATACACCAAAATGGAAGGTACTTAGTTCCAATTGGTGGCCTAGTCAAAAATCCTGAATTTTTCTTTTGGCATCATTATTAGTTGATATTTTACTGTCAATATTGTCATGAACTTGTTTCTTAGCCTCATCACTTTTCAAGCCACTAAGCTGCTCGATAACGTAATCAAGGTAGAAACTTCACTGAAGACAACAAAGTAATCGCGACTTGTCGCTGAAGTTATGTTATGAATGAGCTACACGAGGTAATATATTCAAAAAGTAATGAAAACATACCTCAAAACTTACTTTTTCACTAATGCACATTAAAATACTTAATCTGATAATTATTTTGCATCAGAACAATCGGCTGCTGTTTGTAAACTTCCTGCGTGTAATGTCATATGACTGATCATGTTGTGCATCAAAACAAGCTCATTTGACTTTCTGTCAGACGTTGCAGACTATAAAGGCGCTTATCTACTTGTGAAAGTCACATGTCCAGATCCTGATTTGGAAAAGTCAGCCTGGTGACACATGACTTGTACCATTCAAATATGAGAAGAAATATATTGAAGCCATCCCTTTTAACAATGAGTAGCTTTCTTTGAAGACTGCCCTTAACATTTGAAAAGATACATCAACACAGGAAATAAACATTGTTGGTCGCAAGCTGATAATCAGTTTCTTTCCTTGATGTAAGTCAAAAAACTCTGTCGGTAGCCATGACATGCTCACACTGTTGACGTCACATATATAGTTATGCATAACTGATGGGCTTGTGTGGAGAAAAGTAATAAATTTGAGCTGTTTTGGGTCCATGTTACTGCTGACAGTTAATAAGAGGGAGCTGAAATTCAAGCTCCAGAAATCCTATGGAGGTATTGCATGCAATATCGGATCACTGAAGTGACTGGTTTGATGTATTGGTTGTAGCTGTGTAGATATCAATATTCTGGACTTGAGTTATACATGTATTAAATAATCTCAACAACTTACTTCCATCAAGGAGCTGTTGTTTGGGTATTTTGTTATCCTAAGCAAAGCTAGTCATTATAAGATTACTACATACAATGTTGAAGTTAAAAAACTGTCCCCCAAATTTTTTTATACACAAGGCTGTATTAAATCTTTGACATTGTTAAATTATCTGCATAATGAGGTCAATATCAAGCAAATTAATTCATTTAGCATAAGCTTTATTACATATTGAACAATTTTCGCCAAGAATTTACAATCACTTATCTCCTGTGATGACGGGGCGTAGAAATGTCCCAGAAACTTAACATGACTTGTATTTCATAACAGGATGAACAAAGAGGACAATGGCTTGATACTTAGTTTTACATTATTGCAGACAATGTTTAAAATGTCAATAAAATACCTCTCAATCTAAAAAAAGAAGAAGCAGAAATATGGACAAAATAATTCAGCCAGTTTTACTGAACATATTTAAGTTTTTAAGCACTAAATAATGGTAATGAATATCCTTATGGCTTCTACAAATTCATGCTACACATTACATCTTTATTGCAATAATCATACATAATCAATAATTCCGACCATTAGGACACGGATATCGTGAAGCCATGAGTGAAATTCACAATATGCATTACTTGTCAACAATACAAACAAATTGTTCTATTGAGTCTTCTACAATGTAGGTATGTGACATAACATCATGCAAAGCACTCAGTCATCAGTAGGTCACACAGCTGACACCCACAAAACTTGGACAGCTAAAGGGACATAACTCTTGCCGGTGTCTATGGATTTCAATAAAACTCATCACGATCAATATTTTTGAGGCAAGAGGTGACAGATTCTTTCATCCTATATGCATAAATGTTAATAATGAATGTGTGAGTTTGGTTTAACACATCTTTGAACAGAATTTGCGGTAGGCCCAAATTCATGGAACATCAGCTTGATGAGGGAGAAAAGCCACAAGTTTTGCTTGTTGTTTTATGCTGCACTCAGGAATATGCTAGCAATATGACGGTGGTCTGTAAATAATAGTGTCTGGACTAGACAATCCAGTGATTGATATCATGAGCATCGATCTACAAAATTGGGTTACGATGACATGCATCAACTAAGTCAGCGAATCTGAGCACCCAATCCCGTCAGTCGCCTCTTACAACAAGCATAGTTGCCTTTTACAGCAAGCATGGGTTGCTGAAGACCTGTTCACTACCCGGATCTTCATGGGTGGAAACCCTTATGTGATGGATGTAATGCTACTTTAGTGAACCCACGCTCAAGGTGCACACAATGAAGGTGTGAGTTTACTTCTCTAGTATATCACCTTTCTACACAATAATACACGCTCATATACATAATCAAGTACAAGTTCATAATGACTTGTTTAGGGTCTCAATATTTGTAACTTTTTGTACTTCGTAGTCAGGCTCGCTGACTTGGTTGGTGCATGTCATCGCATATCAATTGCGTGGATTGATGCCCATTATGTCAATCACTCGATTGTCTGGTCCAGACTCGATTATTTACAGACCGCCGTCATAAAGCCGGAATATTGCTGAGTGCAGCGTTAAATAACAAACTCGATCACAAAACCAAAGTTATAAAGTATCACACAAAATGTATTGCAACTAACTCATGCATTATAACACTATATCATTAGTAGGAAAAATGTCCCCTGCAAACATATCTTAGTACTCAGGAAAAAAGATCATTGCCTGAGAATGCATTGTTTTTAAGGTCTTAGCCCAATGGATAAGTGCACTTTATGTACAAGAACTGTGTATGAAGTAATACTCAGCCTATATATAAACAAATCAAACATGTGTCATTATCTCATTTGTACAGAACAGAAAACCTCATTTGATGCTCCAACAAAGGCCTACAGAAATACCATACTTCCTCTACTAATTAGTGCCCGGTTATTTATTAACTTGTTTACTTTTAGACATGGCTTATATATCAGAGGCTGGCTTTACAAGAGACCCAGGCCTTACTCATTCCTTTTGTGTCTGTGCCCTAGTCAGGGAAAATGTTACAGCTAGTGACTTATCCATTTAAATCAGGAGAAATCACTAGCTATAGCTGACCCGGCCCTTAATAAAATACATACCTTGGAAGCAAATCCACTCATTGAGCTGCCGACGTCATTCATCAAGGAGCCGTCCTTCACCTGTGAGAGAACAAACAGTAAAATTAGCATTATCATTCACAGTTGATCCCACTACAGTCAGAACAGAGCTTCGAGATGTTTGAGGATGTACACTATATACTCATAATCATTTAATCTATCAGGGGTCAAACTTAGACATACTACATTCAGGAGGTTATTTGTGTAACTACCGTATTAAACGTATTTTTTGCCCGTCTGTCCACAGAACTGAACTGTTAGTGACATTGAGTTAATTGTGAATTAAAAGTGGTTAATCATGCCACTTCACGTAAATACAACAGTCAAGTCAATCGTGATGTGAGTTTCAAACATTGAACGCTTCGGTGATGTCCAAAACAAACAAAACAGTGATATTTTAAAAATAAAAAAGAGGCACTCATCCACTTGTCTGAAGTGAACAAGACAGTATTGACACTATCCTTGGGTGAGTGGGTATTCAATATTTGGATAGTCTGTCTGTCTGTCATCATTATTCAAGTGAGTGCTGTCACAGTCCTTGACATAAGCCAAGGGTCATAATCAGGGTAATCAGGGTCCAAACCCACAGCCTTTGATTCCATTCTTTCAGCTATGGGATGCAACTCCTCGTTAATCTTCACAAGTTTGTATACACTACGATGACCAGGGTATTTTATTAACAGGTTAATATTAGAACCCTTCATCAGAAAAAGGTACAGCAGCTTTGTAGTGTTGTTACTACTTGTAACCAACAAATCAAGCCACAGCCTGGTCTCTAGTCCTTCGTCACGACTGTGCAATTTATATATAGATATTTGTTTTTACTAAAAGCTAGGCAAGTCTAGATCAAACTAAACCTTGATATCACAGCAGACAAGGAATGGTCCTTTAGAAGAAAATAATTTACAATTATTTTATATAAATGCTAATTGTTAGTCTACCTGGTTTCAGCAAGGGGGAAACCAGCAAGAGCTCTGACCAATGAGCGTTCAGATTACATTACACAAATGTTTGTGGTCATCCACTCTACACACTGCTTCAATTTCAGGCAACTGAAGAGTTAGACAAAATTCATGCATACGAATTTCATTACTTGACTCAATGTAGACACGCATCACTACTACGTAACAGAACATACTGACCATATGTATTCATGGGAGATGGAGGAACATATACAAAATATTTTTTATGAAGGACTGATGGATGCAACTCTGCACAGCCAGCTGCGGTACTAAGACCGCCTCCGTGGTCTATTCATAGAGAGTCCGCCCGGAGAGCGTAAGGTCTGGGTTCGATCCCCGGCCGCGTCATACCAAAAGACGTTAAAAGATGGTACTTGTTGTTACCCTGTCTGCCGCTCGGCATTAAGGGGCTAAAACAAGGACTGGTTGGCTCATAGTCAGTATACTGTGTCTGAGTGGGGTATTCATGTTAAACTGCGTCATGGTATCTCAGTGGGCTAGCACTATAAATCGGCATCAGTCCGGTCTAGTACAAGCAGCCATACACATACACACACACACACGTACATGCAAGTCACTATACAAGTGCAATTATCTTGAACTTAAACCCAATTTCACCTCACCTACTAAGTTACCTTGGCCAGCCACACAACCAGCATGTGCATGAGTAATGACGGTCTTGCAACTCTCACATGGATAAAAGAAACTAATATTTTGTCTGCTACGTCTCACCAGAGTTTCCAAGGCAAGAACAAATTGGAAAATAACATGCTATGGAAATGCTCTGGAGATGTTAAATAAGCAGACTGGTATATATACATTACATACGGTAAATCATAGAGATGACAAAAAATGAAGGACCTATAGATCGTAAGAAGGACAAGTTGTCAGGTGTTATTAATGAGATTATCAAGCCTGCAGATGTTAAATATGATATGGAAACACTGACATGACACAGCAACCAGGGGTGTAAGATAACAAGGACACCGAACATATCATTCTGTACATGGATTGCTGCATCTCAGCATGGAGATGCAACTATGTACCAGCTGCCAACTCCTTAACAGTCAGTGTTTTCAGATCCTTTTTATCCCCAGTTGTTAAAACAAAGATATGTTGATTTATACATTATTTACAAAACTGTATAACAAAGCTAAATCAATTGGTATCTGAAGATTGGGATTTTAAATGGAATGCATTCATTATTTAACAAGGTGAGTGACAGAGTGACTTGTGGCCCATGATGCTGCCCTTGAAAGTGTTTTTATCACATCACAGGAGTCAGTTGTTTTGTCATGTTGGAGGCCATAATGAGTCAACAAAAATCACAGAAAATTACACAGGTGCCTCTGGAGATTCCAAGATAGAAAAGGTCACAATTTATGCACCAGGTGCTTATAATTTAAAGAGGTTACAATGTGTGAACATGGTCAGATGATGTGGATTGTTGTTCATGCTATCAACCACTGGTTTGCCTGTCCAAGAACTGATTATCTAAGATCTTCCATGTGTGACCTGGCTGATTGTGTGTCATCATGGTCAGATGGTGTGGATTGTTGTTCATGCTATCAACCACTGGTTTGCCATGAAACAGCTTGATTATTACGGACGGCAGTCTAAATTGACCATCATCACAACTCCCAAGAGAGCTATCATAATCAGGGTTCACCTATAATTTGTCACATACAGTCAGTGCAGGGCCAGTCTCGATGACTGGTCCACCTGTACTTTCTGTTGTTGCTAAATCTTGGTTACAGTGCCACATCACAAAGAGTATTCTGAAAACTCATTCCCGTTTGGCACGTAGGGGCTGGAAACATACCCAGCACCCATGTTTGTTGGTTAAATTTAACTGACTAAAACAGGTATCAGTATGTTACAATGTGTCTCCTGATTGTGTGTGACCCATGAAGATTCAGAATAGGTCTTCAGTAACCCATGCTTGCCGTAAAAGGTGACTATGCTTGTCGTAAACGGCGACTAAAATAGGATTGGGTGGTCACGGTCAGGCTCGCTGACTTGGTTGATGCATGTCTGATTGATCCCAAGTGCGTGGATCGATGCTCATGATATTAATCACTGGATTGTCTGGTCCAGAATTGATTATTTACAGACCGCCGTCCTATAGCTTGAATATTGCTGATTGTGTGTAAATGCTGCTCATGCTATCAACCACTGATTTGTCTTGTCCAGATTTAACGACTTCTATCTGCCATAATACAACTATTGGAGTGACAATCACCACCTACTCAGTGTATAATAACAAGTTCTTTACATGGCGAAAGCATTGCCTCATCATGCTGAACACCTTGTTTTCATTCCCCATATGGGAATGATGTAGATCTCCCATTTTGATGTACCCCATAGTGATATGGCTTTATCATGTGAAAAGAGGAAAAAAACATCTTTTGATTTAATTTATAAAAGTCTTATTCAGAACAGACGGACATAAGTAATGAAATTTCTCTTGGTAACATTATCTGTAGGTCATCTCAATTGTAGGACAACAGTAAATATATTATACAAAAATAACTGATTATGATACTAACAGAACTGATGATATTATAAATGATGTCTGTGACCCCTAAAATTGGTATTGTTGAATCATAAGACTTAAACCTAGTATAGAAAGAGAGAGATAGATAAAGCATCCAAATATATCCTTAACCTTTAGTTGTACATAATATGCTTCCAAAACAGATCATTACAGATAGATGAAGCAAAAAACTGTAAATATCAGTTTCAAAATGGCACTGCTGTGATGTTAGTTGTGAGGTGAAGTGTGTGTGTGTGTGTGTGTGTGTGTGTGTGTGTGTGTGTGTGTGTGTGTGTGTGTGTGTGCTAATGCTGATATTATAGTGCTAGCCCACTGAGCTATTATGACACCGTGATATAACTGGAATACTGTTAAAAGCGGCGTTAACCCAACTATCTGAATGACTGACTGACTCACTCACTGAGATACCATGCAACACTGAATACCCACTTAGGCACAGTATACTGACTCAGAGCCGACCAGTCCTTGTTTTAGCCCCTTATTGATAGGGTGCCAGGAGGTACCATTTTTTAACGTCTTTTTGTAAGACACAGCCAGGGATCGAACCCTTAGACCTTCAATTTCCTAGGCGGACACTCTATGTAACCACTAGACCACTGAGGCGGTAGATATGATATTAAGTTTTAATACAAATGCATGTGAATGTATAGTCTTTCATATTTCAAGCATGACAAACATGTATACATCCAGCCACACATAAGTTACTGGCAATTTCATTAAAATCAGATTTGACACTTTGATTTGATTTGATTTTTTCGACTTGATACCTGACTCTCCGTCAAGATATGACAACTGCCTGTAGAAGAACATGTCATGTGACCCAATCAAAATGAAGGATGAGCAAATGAGATGTCAGTGATCTCTATTCAATATGGGTATATTTGCACAATACAGTGATCCCTCGCTACAATGCTACCTTCAAGGTCCAAATAATTAATGAGCGTTATAGATGATCTGCTGAGTCATAGGTGGTAGATGACCAACAAAACAGTTTACATGCTCTGCCTACCTAACACGATCTACGTTGCACGTTTATGAATCATTGTGTAAAAAAAAGATTTATCGAGTATTAATGTGCGCTTTCAAAAAGACACATCGTATTCCTTCAGCGAATTCCAGTGAATAAACAGGTATAACAAACTTGGTCAATAAAAATATGAAATTTGATATAAAACATCACTAGACATGATGATTTACCATTTAAATTGTGTTTCCTGCTCTGAAAGGCTTTGTTTTATATGCAGAGATTACCGTGTGTATTTTCTCGTAAACTAAGCCGGAAATAGCAATCAGCTGTCCACGTGTTTCCTCCCAATCTACCAGTGATTCAGTTAAAAAGTACCCAATGATATAACTTCAAAGAATTTTGATGCAATGGTCGGAAGAAATTGTATCTGAAATTATTATCTTATCAGGAATAATATATTCCAATATCGTGTTATTTTAGTTGCAGCTTTCACTATATATATTTAAAATTATAAGAACCATAAGAGTAGCACTTTGGTACAGGTGGTATGCAGGATATTTTTACGTACTGAACAATTTGTCACCGTAGGGACTTCCCGCGCTACATGTATTTCGATTGAGAAAACCTTATGTTGACATTTAATAGTTAAACTGCCTCAAATATGACTTTTAGCGAGTCATGGTAAGGCATTTATGATATGTGTATCCATTCTCTTGCAACTTAAGTTCATTTCAAGGCATCAATAGCGGTAATCTGACTGTGGTTGCTGTAAACAACAGTAAGTTGTGTGACCTACCGATCACTTCGTATACGATTTTGCACAAATTACAAAAAAACATTATTGTAATTATTGAATGAAATTTTGAATAAAATTAATAAAATTATTGTAAACATTAGTCCAGATAAACAATGAACAATTTTTTTATACCTAGGTATTATAATAATAGGATTAAATTGTGTACTTCAGTTTGGATTTGTTGACTGGTATTTCCGGTGTTCACCTAAACGCGGTGATCAGCTGATGTTTTTTGAGATGGGAGAAAACATTGTGTCGTTGGAAAACTTGAGTTTATTAAAAATGTTAGTCAATTTGGGGAGCCATGCTTTACCGCCTATAACCGAATTAGCGCTATATTGAAGAGTGCAATAGCGAGGGAACACTGTATCTCTGTCACACACAGACACAAATTTCCCTTTTAAGTACACCCTTTTGGATTCAGATAGAATGGCACCCATACATGTTAGAGTGTGTGATTCTCAATTCATTTGTGTTTGAGATACAGAAATCAGATATGATGCTCCGAATGACCCGGCTACTTGTACCGCAAATTTAAAAAAATTAGTCATGCTAGTGTTACTTACCACCTATCATGAAACAACATGTGAAATATGACTGCATACAACTATAAGTATAAGAAAAAGTCTCAACTAATACGTCCTCTACCTTGAAGTATTGGTTGGGAACACACTACATGTACCATTATGGGATTCAAACCAAAGTGTTGGGCCTGAGAAGCTGTAACCAGTGTGCTACCATGCATATGGCTTCATGACAACATTATTCAGATGAAGGTGTACTTGGTCCATTAATACTCTGAAGGTTGCTGTTCTACCACAATTTGCCTCTGAACCATGGCACCATGAGATCTGAACCATGGCAACTGTTCACTGTCATCAAAGAATATAATCATGTTAGTGCCGTCCATTTCTGCTGTGATATGGATTGCTTGCTAAGGTCTCCCGACAATTCGGATTCACAGGCTATGCTGTTCTCCTGATAACAGAACCATCATGTGTGTAATCACTTTAGGAAGAGATTGGAATTTGATGATTTAATCCTTGGAAGTAATACGACTTTCAAGATGACGGTTTGTGCCCTGAGATGGGTCAATATGACCCTAACCTCAAGTGTGAACAATCTAAGAGCTTGACTCTGCTTGTGTGATTGAGACATTTCAGAGACAAATGGCTTTCTTTATGGGGGCTGAACATATCTTAGATTAAGATTTTGAATGCTGAAATAGGATATTGAATTCGTGAGCAGACACTTCATGCCAAATTTTTCCATAAAGGGAGGAGGACTTTATCAGGATAGGATAACACGTTAGAATAATCTGGACAGTCAGGACAATTCTGATCACTTTCCCGCTGGACACTTCATAGGTGAGGTGAAATTGGGTTTAACGTCACATTCCACACCAGAATACAGTGGCCACAACTTTCTTCACTGATCTTGAAGACTTGAATTTCTTTGGTGCCGGAGAAGTGGAATGGTGCCTACGTTTTGACTTGGGATCAGAGTTGTAGACCCATGTTTCATCACCCACTTAAGTAATTTCTTTTTGAATTTGACGAAATCCTCCTCAATTAGCTCTGAATTTCCCCAGGCAATGACAGTAGTTTTTTCCTTAAGATCAGAATTTAGAAACTTTGGCACCCCACAAGCAGACATCATATTCATCTGTAAATGTTCATGAATAATAGTTTCAATGGATCCATAGCTAAGACCTGTTTCTTCCTCAAGTTCAGCAATGGTAATATGTCTAGCTAACAGTATAAGTTTTCCTATCTCCTTGATTGAATCTTCATTGATTGAAGTTGAGGGACGTCCAGACCTAGGGTCATCATCAAGGCTTGTTCTCCAAGCTTTAAACATAGCTGTCCAACATTTAACATCCGAATAGCTAGGGTACTTATCCCCAGACCATACACTTGTGACATGCGGTCATGAAATGCTTAGGGAGTACTTTACTCTAAAGTAAAAAACTTGATCACTGCTCGGTACTCGTTCTGTTTCATTTCTGTGTCCATTTGGACTCCTATCACGTTCAACTGGTTGTCACTAATACACAAACGGCCTCAACAGACAAAATACACTTGCAATGAACTACTCAAACAATGTACTACATTGACTAGTTCACTTTGTTATGGCCCATAGTTGAAAGATAGTCAGGTTTTTTTGGCCAGCCCTCGTATCCATCTGATCCCCATTAGTCAGTTCCTCCAACAAGCATGGTATACATAAGAAAGCTCACAACACTTACAACAGACAAAAAGAAGCAGGGTCAAAGACAAGTGTAGAACATGAACATGATAACTTACTTTGTCGGTAAAGTTTACAACAGATGCCGACACATCGTTGAAAATCTTGCCCTCTGCCACCTGATTGGGTGAAAACAGACACACAAACATCAACATGCAACAAAAGAAATCAAAAGACTACAAACAAAATAAAACAACGTGAAAGTTTGATCATCAGCGAAAGTAAAGAAAAAATCTTAGACTTCAAAGTGATAAAATATATTTCACTTGAAAATAACTTGAGACATGAAAACATGTTTCAAGAACAAACTGGATAACATCTGGTCATTATTTGAATTAGATGTACAATTGATGATCAAACTTTTTGACAAATAATGATCTACATTTCAGTGCTTCAGATTGCCTTGAATACCTTATTCATCAAAGTCCCAGTATCATTGAAATGATGGAAAGAAATATATGTCCAAATTGCTAAGAATGGAGGGTGATTTCTTGTTTGACGGGTCACTCACTCACCCACGCCTTCCTGGCAATCTGAAGCACTGTAATTTGATGAAGCTTGAGGAGTATTAAAAAACAAGGTAGGACACTAGCTAAGGTAGTGGTCAAAAGAACATTAAAAAAACCCATTCATACCGCACCACATTGTATTATTTCTTATAGTTTAATCTATATAAGGGACATGTATGTATGTACATTACAAAATTCTGTTGTCTAAAAAGCTGTAAGAAATAGAGAGTTTAAAACATCCAAATAAAACTCATAAATCTTCAAATAAATCTGATAACAATAACCTGCAGATTTCAACTCCAGAATCTTCAGTAAAAGGATGGGTCACGTGATATAGCTGGGGCCCAACTTTAATATCAACACCAACATGTGTATGAATCCATGCTTTCAGACAGATTCACAGGAAGGGCTTGAGTCAATGACTGCAGCAGAATTGACAACAAGTACCTGAGTCCATGGCTGCAGCCAGATTCAGTAGAAGGACCTGGGTAAGGATTCTCAGAAATATGTTGAAAACTGTATCCACGGGTGAACAGTGAACACCAAGCCCATCTGACTGATTGTCCTGTTAGCACCTTTGAGTGTGACAGTCGCAGCATCTAACTATTGATTATTGTCTATGCCTGACTGGACAACTAATTCACACTCAGCATGCCACAAGTGTTCATCATCATTAGAAACAGCTTCTGCTGAGATAGATTTTCCTTGTGAGTGGGTAATCGTGACTGCCTGGTTGTAAAAGGAATCATGTAAATCACTCCACAGATACAACACTGAAATCTTGAAGAAGGCCATGAATACAACAAAAAGTGAGGGGATGGGTTGACAAAAAGTGCACGGAGGGTCCAATAAGGTTCTGCAGATGGTCACAATATGACACGTCTTGGTGGTCTGGTTAGAGCTGGCAAATCGATGGTTGTAGGAGTGAACCTGATCATTCCGTCAGGAAGACAAACTAAACAGTACCATCCATACTCACTGAGTACCATTTGTGCTCAATAATCTCAAAGAACATCCGCAAGCAAAACAGCACAAACCGGTGGTCAATATGGTGAGTATTGTCCACACATTTGAGGAACTAGGCCACACGGTCGACCAGGTCACTTTCCTGGTGATCACTCAAGAAAGTACTATTCATACTAAGCAGACATTTTGACCTCCAACTCTTACTCAGCCATGTTCCGAATGGAGAACGGGTATTAAAGAAACTAGAGAAACCAAGGAAGAAAACTGACCCAAATAGTGACATGAGTAAATTGCAGATGCTACTCCATTTTATCACAGATCTTATATTGAAAAAACAAAATGAAAAGTTTCACTTTGCAGTCTGTTGCATGATTTAGAGATTCCAATCTGCTAACTGTGGTGGTTGTGCAATATAAATTATTGACATGTCCAATACACAACTGACAGCCGAAACATCAACTAGGTGCAATGTAATATATAGGAATCCGGGGCAAGCAGCAACATTGAAGCAATGTTCTTGCAAGGACGACTACCAAAGTCCTAGATTTGACAGCTGCTTTCTTGCCTGGTACCGAAATAGTCCAGCAAGTGACAAAAAGGGCTAGGAAGATAACATACAGTGTCTGTCACAAAATATCCCTTGATCATCTTTTGGCGGACACCCTAACCCCATGGAGACCTATATCTATCATTGCTCTAGCGCTTACATCCTGAAGGGGAGAAAATCAATATCTTTCTGCTCGCATCATTTCAAGGGCATCAAAGAGGTGGGCTGCTCTGGGCTAGCTTATATCTCATGCCACAGAACCTAGGTACCATATGGAATGAAGAACCAACATCAAACAGACACTGTTTGCTGTAAACATATTTCTGATGTCATATGGGCATGGTTCTCACATCATTATCTTGAAACTCCTGAAAAGTAAGATCTGAGATGAAATGTTTGCAAGGCAAGACATTCCTTTTGCGTGTTAAGCTGTCAATTTGCTGATAAATGGCATAATCAGTAAGTAATACATCTCTGTCTGCTTGCCTGGCTAGTCGGTTATCGTCAAGCTATAGCATCATTGCAGCACACAGTCAGGAATAAACAGAAAAGAATTTGGTGCAATGGGAAAGCAGATGAGTATGTTTCTATCATGCCCACTACAAACAGTCCAGCCATTCTACACACAACAGCCATGCAACATCAAACGACAACATCAAGGTATAACATGCTCTACATTGTCACACTGACAGGTTCTGAATGGAAACCTGATGAGCTGCAACATGATTACAGATCAATCTCCATGTGTCATCTCTTTGCAGTGCATAACTTACTGTCAATTCCAATGCTCAAAACGACAAAAGCAAGTCACTTTCCTGCCATTACTATGTTTTAAACAGATTGAGAATATTTTTGAATCATGAAGTAAGATATGTTTTTTAGACAAACTGGCAACCAATTCATTGCAAAAGATTTTGAAGACATTCTAATTTATGTATGACCACATTATCTACAAGAATGGATGACAATAATCAGCTACTTGCACTGCTCTACCGCCTGAACGAAAATGCTCAGTTGTCAAAGTATCCACAGTGCTAGTATTAACTCTACATGATAAGACATTGTGTTCCAATGAGATATAATGCTGGTACATACACCATGAAAAAGTTCAGCACCATGACTCCTCATTTGCAAACTTGAAACCACAAATATGTCATATGATAAATGACTTCAATTTCTGTATGTCAAAATGAGTATGTGTCTTGTCTGAGAGTTAATACAGGAAAAGATCTAAAAGAAAATTCTATTTCAAATGGAAATATTTAGAAAGTGGTGCTTACTATATAATTCAACATAAAGTCAACAGCCTCATGACCAAATGATTTTGAGCATCAGAGTTTCATGCATACTGCAATACAGAGAGACAGGAGATGACAGAGGAGATGGAACCCTGGACTGTTTAGATCCAGAATGAAGGCACTACCTTTTCCTTGGTGGGTTTGATGACAGATTCATTAACACTCTGGCCAAGCTCCTTGGTCTTCTTGGCAGTTGTCGTTGCTAGTTTGGCAGCCTGGAAGAAAACAAAACTCATGTCATGCAGGTCTATGTCTGAAGGTAATTGTGTTTATCAAATCTTTTTTCAATTTTTCTGAAAGTAAGATGTACAAATATAAAAAAAGGTCCCATTGGTGTGACAAATGTTATCAATTTTCAAAAATTTACAGGCATATTGCTTTCATTTCTCTCTTCTAACATCTCGTTTGTCAGGTCCTTTTCTTCTTTCTATAGCATGGGTAGTCATTCTAAACATATTTAATAGCCAACTGGGTCACCTTGCATTTCTAATTTCAATACAGGGTTAGACACAGCCACTGTATAGACCAGTGAAAACTTCAAAGTAAAACCAAGTACTTTTCTACTCAAACGTTACATGGAATACATAGGATCTATGATAATTTAATATGGGCTTAACTCCAAGACTCAATCTTAAATTTACACCCTCTTTACTCTGTATCAAGACATTGTCATTTTTTAGCTCTCAAACAAGAAAGATAAATGTTTGGAGCAGAGGGTGATATTCGCAAACAAATGTTGTCATAGCTATTTGATAGTGATTCATACACACATGCTCATGATAAAGTTGAAGATGATAAAAGCTATGATGATATCTGACACAAACAAACTGGATTGTTTATAATTGTAATCAGAGATAACTTCAGTAATGACTACAGAGAATGAAGAATATTCACTATTGAATAAAAGCACCTGCCACAAAGCGGTCAGCGCTGCCCACACAACTAACTGATAAACACCTCAGCACTGACCAAACTTGACATTTTGGCCAGTCTCCAGCATATGCCACCCAAGTCTTAATAATGTCTCTCTATAATGGTGACATGCAAAGACATCACAAAAGAACTCCTTTTCACATGTGGATGTAAACAATACTGAGACACTTGGAAATTGTAACAATCTAGTTTCTTTCCAGCCATGTTATTGCCATCTGTAGTGGTTTGCATAAGCTCCAGATAACGTACAGTGGCCACAATTCAATAGGCATCAATTCGTAAAGGCCATTTAAGTTGGGGCTACTTTGTTATTGTCTCTTGGGGTAACTTATTAATGTCACATTTGTCTGTTGTTTCTGTTGTTGTCAGCACTATTCTAGCCCTAATACATTTGTAGTAACTGAATCTGGGCCGGGAAAACAAGAATGAGCAATGTCCAAAGCTGTTGGGGTATGTTTGTTTGTTAGGTAGTTTGTTTGTTTGTTGTTTAACACTGCACACAGCAATATTCCAGATATATGACGGTGGCCTGTAAATAATTGAGTCTGGACCAGACAATCTAGTGATTGACATCATGAGCATCGATCCACGCAATTGGGATATGATGACATGTATCAACCAAGTCAGCAAGCCTTACCAACCGAACCCGTTAGTCGCCTCTTACTACAAGCATGGATTGCTGAAGCCCTACTCTCTACCTGGATCTCCACAGGTGGTGTTGGGCTATGATGACATCACCACTGGGACAGTGTTGTACTTGTAGGCCATATACCTACATACTACCTTAACTCAGTTAAATCATGAAAACAATTTGCACTCTCAAATCAGAAGGATACAAAAATGGTCATTTCTCTAAAATCAATATTAAATGGTAACCAATGAAAAATTGCAGGAAATTATTTTTATTCTAATGTTTTTAAAAAATCCCCCTAATAATGCTTCGACAAATATTTCTTCACATTTCTTTAAAAAAGCATCTATGAAATGTGAAATTTGGAAGTGTAGTAAGAAAATAAGAACTAACTGGAATCAAAGCAAGAATTATTTTTGAGAGAATACAACAACATCATATCAGTAAAGTGATCCTAATAGAATACAACCCACTCACTATACACTGAGACATACATCAATATTTATGTAGGATGATGAATTATGGCTACATTGATAACCTGATGTTTATAGATCAGTCTAATAATGAACTTGTAAACAAGAGGAGTTTTATGTGTTAGTCGGACGCATCTCAATATATCAGGACAACCTGCTCTGAGCAGACCAAACAGCCATCACTGATCCAGGTGCTGTAGGAGGTAGCAGGATTCTTTAACTCAGTCTGTCACAGCCAAGGTTCCTGTCTGGTCACACATTCTCACGTCAGTAGTAGAAATAAACAAGTATTAGGCTCCACAGTCCGGTGCCCATTTCCAGTTGTGGTCTAGACCTTGTAATTAGTGACTTCTTTCAAACTGAGACATTATCTTGGTGTAATTAGGATAACCATTGCCTGCTTGACGGATACATCGTAAATATTGTGTTTACAGACAAATTGCTTTGCAATGACTTTGAATAACCTTTGCTGGGCCTGCCATTTGGCTCAAACCCAAATTTGCCCTTTATGAGGGTGAGCTCTTTCAGTCTTACAACCATAGTATTTTAATCTAGGGACTCCCTAACTCTTTAATGTTTAATTATGAGTGTTATTACAAGGACCCACTGACTCTTATCCTTGGTATCCAACACTGTAAGTATTATGCAGCAGGAAACTGTACATCATCTGTTGCCATGACAGTTGCATTCTAAGATAACCATGAAGCCTTGGGTCCTGGTCTTGGCACTACTGTTGCGATAAATCTGTGTTAAAGGACGAGAGTTACAACAGCAGCTAGCCATAGCTCTATCATGATGTAGCCCTTACAATTCTGCCAATGTTCCCCCTGGGATATAGACCCTATCATTTTGTGTTCAATAACTTAATATGGTTTACAGTAAATAAGACTGAAAGTCACGGGTCATGAGCTAGGTGTCACAAGATTTGAATATTGTAGCATATACATCAAAGAGCCCAGTGACACCTCTCAGTCAGTGTCATCGTGTTTTACAGTCAACAATATTCCAGCTGTATCTGTGGCCTGTACCAGTGCTTGATAGCATGAGCAACAATCCATGCATATTGACATGATCACATACAATCAGCCAGGTCACACACCATAAGAACCCGGTCGTCATTAGTGGCAGGGCGATACTACAATGTATCGGTGGATTGCAGTTATTTACTTCTTGATACAAGCATCAATTATAGCCGCACACAAAGTAAAATATATTGATTTTTACCTTCAGCGTTTGCTTTAATAACTGTTACACTAAACATTATTTAGAAGAGCAAACGTAACTGTTTTTATCCATTGTGCCTTACTTGACACTGCCAACTGTAAAACACTATTTAGAAGAGCAAACGTAACTGTTTTTATCCATTGTGCCATACTTGACACTGCCAACTGTAAAACACTATTTAGAAGAGCAAACGTAACTGTTTTCATCCATTGTGCCAAACTTGACACTGCCTACTGTAAATCACTATTTAGAAGACCAAACATAACTGTTTTTATCAATTGTGCCATACTTGACAATGCCAACTGTAAATCACTCTTTAGAAGAGTAAACGTAACTGTTTTTATCCAGAGTGCCATACTTGACACTGCCAACTGTAAATCTCTATTTAGAAGAGCAAACGTAACTGTTTTTATCCATTGTGCCATACTTGACACTGCCAACCGTAAATCATCAGTGTGCCAGGTATTTGGCCATACTGTCTGTGAAAAAAAATGGCTTTGAGAGACAACAGATAAGAGCTCATGCAAGTATCATGATACATATCAGATTGTTAGCAAGCTATCTTGATATGTATCGGATCGCACAATTGGTGTATCGTCTCAGCCCTAGTCATCATCCTGTTATGAAGCATTGGGGTATACTGGACCTCTTCTACTCTTAAATCCTCACAGCAAAATACTCCATCCCCCTCCACACACACACACATACACACTCAATATGAAACACAGTTTCATATTAATGAAACAAAAACAGTGTGAATTATTATATATGGCATAGCTACAGACTGTGACTTTATCCACTACGCCGAAGCCAGAGGCCAGTAAAATTTGTTTGATGTATTCAACATAATAGTCGATATAATAACACTAAAATCTACTGAAAATTTTATTGGACACTTGTTTGGGCTAAGAGAATCGAAACTCTTTGGCATAGACTGTAGCTGCATAGTAAAAATACCTCCAGATTTCTTCGAGGCACTTTAACAATTTAAATGAAAGGTTTCCGTAATATCTGCGCAGTTATACAATGAGAAATCAATAGTAGCAGTCACCAGCAACCCCGATGAGTCACATGAATACCAGACTCAGTTACTGTCAAACAAACATGTATACAACTATCACATGGCAGAATCTATCAACATAAACTGTAAGCCATGGGAATCACATAGACCTCACTACGAACAATCAAATCCTTGCATATTGTTTCATAATAGTAACCGTACATTGTGGATATCTGAACAAGGGATCCGGAAAATTTCTTTTGGCCAACAGGACATTTGTGTTTTGGTCACCACTTATTTGACAGTTTCTGGTGGACGTTCATGTATGAATAAAATAATAACAGAATAACATCAAAGGTCACATTCATAACATATACCATATTTTCTTGAGGACAGTGTGCAACGTGTTTTTCACCATAAAACACACCGTAATGAGTTTTGACGTGTTTTCCCCAACATAATCCAACTATAGACATATCATACCGTGTCAGTGCGTAACACCAGAAATACCATGTCAACAAATTCTGTACTGAATTATGCAATTTAATCCTGTTATTACACTAGCTGGTTATAAAAAGTGTTCAGTTTATATATGGACTTGTGTTTATCATCTATTTGATTAAATTTATTCAAATTTCATTCAATATTGTTTACATTAATTTCAGTGAAATTATTGTGAAGTGACTCACTATAATTTACAGCAACCAGGGTCTGATGACCGATTTTGATGCCTTGACTTTTAGTCCCGTTAATCCGACATTGTTGGTTGCATATGATTATGTCGGATTAACGAGTATGTCGGATAAACAAAATTAAGTAGTATCAACAGTCCTGATCGAAAATCGGACAACTACACGATAGATAACGATACAAACACGTAATACAAAAAATATAAATGAAATATTCATATTGTTATGTTACATTGTTAATGGAATATGTTTTCTAATCATGCAACTTCTAAAAACAACTGTTACGGCCTGTATGACTTATTCAAAATACTTTTAAAAGCATAGCATGTGTACTCGCGGACAGATGACCACGGAGCACAGTGATCACTGTGTCAGATTAACGAGATTGATGAGTGATTTTGGTAATTCGTTGCAAATTAGCTGTGTCAGAGTCGGAGTACGAGACTGTTGGATTAACGGGTCTAAATAGCACTGATTTAATCGGTTCCCATCATTAGTGTCAGATACAGCCGATTGTCAGATTAATGAATGTCGGATTAACGAGACTGTATATGTAAACATAACTTTCTGGCTAAGATTACGAGAAAATATACACAGTACTTTCTGCATATAAAGCAATTACTAGCGGAACTGGATGTACAATTGAAATGGTGAATCATCATGTCTACTGATATTTTATCTCAAATTTCACATTTAAATTTTTGGGGAAATTGTCTTATATAACAACATAATGGCAACAAAAAAAGGGGGGATTGTCTCCACAGTGCTGTTTTTGCAAACATGTCTGTAAAAATGAATATCTTCATATCAGGACTCATCATGTCCTTGGATGATTGCAATGAGAAAAAGACTTGTGTTTTTGAACACTTTTTATCAGAACTTGTGTGAGGAAAGTCCAAACTGACACAGTTGTTAAAGGGGCACTGATCTAACGCAATTCCCCGGGACTGGTTGTTGCCTTTGTTATTGTTTTTTCTTAGTGAGTACCCGGATGTATAGCAGAAATCTAGACTAGTTCGCGACCTCTGCTGCGCTATTCGTAAGCGTATTAGTCGCTTTTATGGGTAGTAATAAGGGCATATGGTCACATTGATGAACAAAATGAAATACAGTTTTCGAGATAATAAGGAAATGTAGGTATCTTTGTGGGTAGCATCGGTAATGGTGACGAAGTTTTGATAAGTCACTTGCTTGGTAATTTTGCGATTTTCGTTTACACTATTTTGACATGCAACACAAAGTACATATTTCACCTGAGCATTGCTTTTTTTATAGTGTGTATTTTTTTTTACTGTCAAATGTGTAACAAATTTATTAAACGTCTAAATATTCAGTTATTTCACAAAGTGACTGAAAAACATTTCCCTCTGTATTATTATGATAACGAATTTAATGTCATCACCAAGAGACTGAAAATGTTATGTTGAGAAGAGTACATTTCTATGTTGTTTGGCTTCTAATCCTACATAATAATCTGTTGTGATGTTTGTAGGCCCTTTTGATCGTCTTAATCAATCTGGACAGATTTTTTAGTCAAAATGACTGAAATATTTACACATTTTATAAATTGCCTGAGAGAATCACATTTTACAAATTGACGGTAATATATACACGCTTACAAAGGAAACGACCTGTGTAAACAACGTCTATCGCGCATTGAAGAATTTCCCAACCAAGACGTAGAGAAACAAGAACGAATCGGTTCAAATGAAGGAAAACAAAATGCAAATATCATAATTACAACCTTCCAAATTTATGTGTATAAATTTTAGGCAGCGTCCTTGTTCGAGGAATGTATCCGTAAATATCCACACAAAGGAACAATATCCCACTCGTCTGCAGATGTACAAAGAAACTTATTCGATGTCACGTGTCTCAGTAACAATCAAATATTTTAAAAGATATATATCGTTTCGGGATATTATAACCCGTGTTCATTTCTCAACTGATCACTTGGATTGTTTTAAGGTGTTTTACATAGGTGTCAGGTCTCAATGGTCGGCTGAGAAAGCCCACGTGACAACTATTTTCATAACGTTCACGGTTCCTAAAAAATCCACTGAGTGATAGATAACAATGATCAATCAATCAACGTATTATAAGTTAACCCTTTGAACAAAGTATGTTGTTTTTACATCGGCACTTCACGCCATGGTATGAATGTATTCCCTTTGTTTTAGTAAACCTAGACATGTAAACACTCACTCTTGACATATCCACTGTGCAAGATAACAGTGATTAATCAATCAACGTATTTTCTGTTAATCCTTTGATGACTAGGAACATTCCGTTGATTTACCAAAAAAATAAATCAACTGATCATTCATCTCTTGCTGGGCTGCCACGTGCATATTACATAACACACATTTCACCTCACTTCAAACCTGGATTTAGATTGAATAATTACCCCAGACACAATAAATGCCAAATGGGAACCTTTGTCAGGTAATCTAATTGTACCTGTAATAAATTCATTAACTGAGCATCAAGTTAATGACGACAAATACACAAGTGAAGGGTTATACGAGAAAACGTGGATGTCGACAAGGGAGTAGTAATCGTATTATCGACGCAAGCCGAAATCCGAAAATGCTTTCACTGCATGGATACTTTTTTTAGTATAAAACTATAACCATCTGGGGTATTTCCAAATGACGACATCCGATGAGCTGCGCTGTTCTTTTTGTCTGCTTGTTTAGGCTGAAGAAATTAATTAACATGCGCCCTTTGTCGAAATCTGTATAGATCACAGTTAACCAATCAGTGTTTATGCAAAAATGCGTAAAACAAATATTGCCTCCAGCCTCCAAGTTTATTTAGCTGTCCTTGCAGACGGTAGCCCAGTCTCTGGTCACGCTCAGTTGCGTTGCGTATCATCCGGGTACTCACGGGGGAAAAAACAATAACAAAGGCAACAACCAGTCCGGGGAATTGCGTTAGATCAGTGCCCCTTTAAGGCTGCTTATTTCATCATTTCCAAGATTTGACAAGTTGCAACAAACTCATTTCAAAACACTACAGCATGTGCAAGGTGCTAAGGGAAACAACTCCCCATAATGAGTGAGTGAGTGAGTGAGTATGGTTTTACGCCGCTTTTAGCAATATTCCAGCAATATCATGGCGGGGGACACCAGAAATGGGCTTCACACATTGTACCCATGTCGGGAATCGAACCCGGGTCTTCGGCGTGACGAGCGAACGCTTTAACCACTAGGCTACCCGACCACCACCCCCATAATGAAGTGTAAAGTAATGGACACCATGGCCTGCCGTGTCACATCCCTTAGGAACAAGAAACCATTACACCAGAAAGTAACAATTTAATAAGGAACTATTTTCTTGGTTACATTCTTATCGTGTTACTGAGACAGGATTCAATAATCCTGAGTTGGACATGGTTAATTATGAGATATCACCAGATCCCATGTACATCAGAATAACATATTATAACTGATTATTATCAAGTAATGGTCACTTTACCAGCAAGCACTGACAAGCATGAATAAAGATGAACAATAGGCTAAAAGACGACACAAAACTAGGCGGTTATATAAGGTAATTCTTACACAGAATAACATATCACTATGTCTATTGTGTCTTGTTGATTGGCCAAGCTGCTCATATCATCAGATTTTTCTTGTATCAGCTCAAAGCACAAAAAGGGCAATGTGACTATTGGAGACATATTTCATGTTTTGCTTCTTCTTTCACATCACCAATATGATGGCATCCTGGAAATAACCAAATCAGCAAAATGGAGTTTAGCGTTGTGCTTAATATTATTGCACTTATATAGCAAGGTGCATGCATGTGTGTGTGTTGGCTGCTTGTAGTTAGTGAGGGCTATTTACCAGTTTTATAACGCTTGCCGAATGAGATACCGCGCAGCAATTTTACATGGATATCAAATTCAGACACATGAATACTGACTGCATGCCGGACAGTCCTTGCTTTATCCACTTAATGACAAGCACCAGGCAGGGTAACAACAAGTACCATTTTAAAAATCTTTTGATTAGATAAGGCCAGGAAATGAAACCACGGACTATCCACTCTCTGGGCAGACGGCACTATCCACTTCACCACAGATGTGGCCGGTTCCTATGACCATCATGGAGTACTAGAGGCTAAGTTTGCTCCCTAACGATATCAGGCAAGAATGCAGTATACTGGACACTTTCTGACATTTTGGTAAGGGATGTGCACAAGCACATTCCTAAGTAACGGTTTGTAAGTTTTTCAGATGCCATTTCTTGTCGCCTTGCTAAAATAACAGGGCTTGAAATAAATGTTTTCGTTAAATAAATGTAATGTTTAGCTACCAAAGTAGATACAAAATACGTGATTGCTGACATGTGGCTCCGACAGATGTCACTGAAGAGGTTGTTGGATGCCATGATGGAGCTTCTATTTTCTAGTACTTTTTCAATGTTAATGTACAATTTTTGACGTTTATGGATCGATGTAATATTCACTTTCCAGGGTTAATCATTATAAACCATACAAATGCAAATGGGGTAAATTTTTCAAGCTTATTTTGACCTTTATCACCCTCTTGTTCATATAGTGCTACTGTCATGTGTGGCGTTGTAAGTAGCATCAACAAACATGGCGGATAGGTTGGGTGGTTGGTTTGTTGCTTAACACCGCACTCAGCAATATTCCAGCTATATGACTGCAGTCTTTAAATAATCGAGTCTCGACCAGACAATCAACTGATTGATATCATGAGCATCGATCCACGCAATTGGGATCAATGACATGCAAGATCCAAGTCAGCGAGCCTGACCACCCGAACCTGTTAGTTGCCTCTTTACGACAGGGTCCTTTATTATGCATGTGTACTTATTCAGTAAACCCAAGCAATACATGCACTCAACAGCATGAAAACTTGCCAATGAAGATGCAATTCATTTTGACTGTTGTACATGAGGATGCAATGCTAGGGAAGGGGGTAGCTTAGTGGTCAAAGTCTCCACTCCTCACAATGAAACCAAGGTTCTATTACAGTAAGTAAAGGATAAGACATATTACAGTGTTTGAAATACCCGCCTGACCGACAGTCCGAGCAGGCTATTTTGCTGACGGATGGTCAGTTTTGAAAAGTTGCATGCCTGATGGTCAGGGTATGTTTGTATTCCGTAAATTACCTAAGTATTCTAATTCAGTGTAACAGGTAAATTAACTGTAACACATTATTGATGAATAAAATTGATAATCCATCAGTTTATCTGAAAACTGACATTAAACAGTACAATTCTTGTTTACCTCTTTGTTACTTTTGTTTGTTAGTCTGGAGCATTCTGGACTGGCAACATTCTGTCTGGTCTGGTCTGCTAACTTTGCAAAGTTGCCAGTCCGGTTGTTTGACTGAAATTTTGGGGAATTTTATACACTGTTCTATTACCCATATGGCTACAATGCATGTAGCAAGTTCTTGATAAACCCAGCAAGATGTCACACAGCCTCAGTCTCATCTGTTGTTTTACTGGGCATCTCAATGAAAGCAAGATCCAGGACTTCCTTTCAGCAGTGCCCATTCTAGGCGATGTATCTTTCTGCTTCATTATACACTGGGAATTGTACACTTAGCACCTTCACTATCTCAAATAGAAGTGAGACAAGCATGGATGGAAATACCATACCAAATTACTTGTGGTGGTAATTTGTGACAAATACATCCTTCGGGAGTTGGACTGACCATTCCGAGCTGCATAGAAACTGTCATACAAATAGATTACTGAGCTGGAACTGGGACCAATTCATCACTTAGCCGTACAACAATAAACATGTGTATCAAGACTTGCAAAGTGCTGTCAAGACTTTAATAATAAATGATGTAAGACTGAACACCTTCTTGTTCAGCTAGAAAAAATAGAAGATCAACAATTAATAGGAACACATTTGATGAAAGAATTTAAGAAAACAAATTATTCAGGAATTCACAAAATTTTGAAAACGTTAGAAAAAAAAACCTCCTTACCATATGGACATGTCCTTTACATGGGGTAGATGTCAGTAGTGTATATCATATTGTCTGAGTAGCGGGTGCTGCCTGTAGAGAAGGTATGCTTACCCTTGACAGTAGATTCCCTACTACAATTATGACTCTTATGTATGCTTCATAGAGTGAGCTGTGATAAATGCTGCTTCAAACAGTATCTCTGTTAAATCACAGGGGGAAGAAATCCAGAAGTGATGCTGTTTGCAGGTGTACATATTTGGAGATATGGTGCTGACAGACTAACAATTGTAATGGTTCAATCTGGGATTCAAACCCACAATCAGCAGATCCTGGAATGGTTAAGGGATGCAATTCTGCATAGTGAATTCTGCACCTTCGACCACTGGGCTACTATTGACTCTTTGAAATTATTGGCAAAAACAACACAAAGAATGAAAACAAAGCATACCTTTTGTCCATTTATCAACTCAATACTCAAAGAACAGGCCGTAAAAACATTCCTTATAAAACAAACTTTATACGATCCCATGGATTTTTTGTATCTCTAAGCATATGATGCATGTATTTGGTCTTGCTAGACTATCTCCAATCTATATCAAATAAACTGTGTATCTCTGTAGACTTGACAGTATATCAACTCATCTCCCCAATTGATCACAACATAAACACCTCTACCAATTTGTAAGTGAGAACCAATGGAGATTGCCATTTAAGACAGTTTGGACACCGAGCCTTTTCTATGCTAATGACCTGCTCCATTACTACAGCACCGATGGCTTCATCATCATTAGATTCCCAAGAGTAGCATCACCAATCTTGCTTCACTATTACCACGGGGCCCATTAAACACAATATCATCAGCTGAGAGGATAATGCTGAACCCAAAACAAATTATATACAAACGTCATCAAAGAGTGTGTGAGTGAGTTTGCCTTAATACCACTCTGAACCATATTTTAGTTATATCACACCATCTCAACTTGATGTGGAGTGAGTGAGTGAGTCGGGTTTAACGCCGCTTTTAACAGTATTCCAGTTATATTGTGGCGCGTCAGCTTAATGTGGGAGGAAAGCCCGAAGTGATGCAGGTCTTAGACAAAAATTTACCACTTTGGTGAAACCCACGAGCATGGGTATGACAAACCTAGAAACATAATCGGGTCAAAGGTTCAAACCCACAATCATAGGTTTCTGGCGTACCCAAGGAAAGCAACTCTGCACAGCGAATCACAGCGCCTTAGACGACTGGGCCAACCGTGCCCCATCACTAGATTTGGAAGGAAGTAAAGCAGGCCTTATCTATATACCACTTTGGAGAAACTGACCAGCACTGAAATAGTGCCGAGAAACCTAAAAACGTAACAGAAAATCTGGGATTTAAAACCACAATATGAGGCGCCTTAGACAAGTAGGCCATCAATTGTGACCAATCATGATATAAGGGACCAAAGGTGACAAATCACACGGACTTCTTATTTTATTTTAAAACTACAGTATTTTAGGACAACAAAAATACAATGAATCAGCTTCAATTCATATTTATTTTAGAGATGAATGGATCATGTGGACTCCTTTTTTGCAAAGTAAACATTTCAGATACATCTATGATGAAATATTTGGAAATGTTTTTATTACCTTGCAAACTAATGAGAGAAAAAGTAGGATATTTTTGTACATTCTGCACACATGGCAGTTTCCAAGGAAGTAAGTCAGCATCAAACATCTTTCTTTATGCAGTCACAGCACAATTGTATCCTTGCACCCATGAGGTCCCTTTTCTCCTGGTGGGTCACAATTATGGAACCATTTTTGTTTGGAACAGAGATGGAAACAAATTTCTACCAAAGTATTTCTCTTGGTTTGGATCCAAAACTTGAAAAAAAACCCAACATCTCCAGGCATCTGTTATTGTGTCAAGTAATTACAGCATCAGTTCATTTCAATAATTGGTTCATCTACTTGCATTTATACAAGGGACTTGTAAGTGGAACGAACACTATTGCTTTTATTGCTAAAATGAAATCTCAAACTTCTTAGCAATAAGTTTCATTTGTCAATGAAAATAAACATGACACTGGGTCATTGATGTACTCTTGTAAAAGAATCTATTAATGTTTTACAATTTCATTCCTTTCCTTGTTAACACGGTTTGATTTAAAGAAGATTTATCAAGCAGTCGAAAACTTGCAAGTGAACGCACAACACTCAGGTTAATAAATTACCTCAAACTTATGAATATCTGAGTTGAAGGAAAAAAGTTTTAGGAGTCATGAAAATTTGAAGAGAAACAATCTTCATGAACACCATCACAAAAATAATTTGAATCACAGTTATTTGAAAGTTTATTGTAACTCTTCTTGACAGTTCTGGCAAGCCTAGCCCTCAAGTAAATTGCTCAAAAGTAAAATAAACATAGAAAATTGATTTTATCTTTCTTGAAAAGGCCAGAGCTTGGAAAAGAATCCCTTGATGGCCAACTTGTATCACCAACTTCTATTTCCAGACCACCGTTTTTAATGAGCTGTCCAATTTGTCAGATGTGTCTCCCCAAAGCATGGAAATACACACTGTCCTTTGATTCCTCACCTGTTGCTGCACTTTAATTGGTTACCAGGGAAACAAAGTGTTTTTCGCCAGGTCAGGAAGCACTGACATTTGAAACAAACCAGCCGTTATGTATCAAGGCTGAGATTTATCTGTGAGACAAAGATTGAAGCTTGGCCTAAGCGAGACAGGTATATGTATGTGTACTGTTGTCTACATGTTAAGATCATGCAACAAACAGCAGACTCAATGTCGCCGGTGAACTTGTCCATGCGATTTCCTTCCAAAGTGTCTTTGTTTACTTATTTTCTTCACGTTCAATGTGTAAATAGGGAATAACTTGGACACCAAACCCGATAACAGAAAAAAACTTTCTTTCATCAATACCTTCATTTAGTCATCTTTCGAGCACTGAAAATAAGTCTCTCTTTGATGTGGGGAGTATGGACTCAAAACATCAATGCCAGAAAATAATCAGTCAAGGATATTTGCTGAGGGATTCCATTTGGCGTAAAAGGCAAAACAGTGATGCAATTCATCTTATGAACGGATCACTAAAATAACTGATGACCCTTGTGTTTGCTATTGGTAAGCATATCCTGCTCCATTGGTTAGCACCCATCACTCCCACAATTTGCATATACTTACTCCAGTCAACATGATATAACATAATGATCCTGTTTATGCTCCTTCCAAGCAGTGCATTCATAGTGAAACTCCAGCCAAGACGAATGGATGAAGCTTATTGATAGGATTGGGAAGAAAATGAAAAGGCCACAGAACACACTGTCGTAATGAAAAGGGCAGAAGTGCTGGTTGAAGATGAATCTGGCCATGACTTAGAGGCAACCTAGTATCTCCATTTGGATATTAAAGATGAAGCAAGACTTCGAGCGCATCACAACACAGGTCTTCAGATGTAGGTACATGAGGCATTACCAATCACCATCCAAGCGATAAGAATTACAGGCACAAACTAGCATTTAACTGACAATAAAGCTTCTGTTGACTTTGCTGTACTTCAGGTGGAATGATCACAGAACTTTTGAAGAGAGATTATTCTCATGACATTTTCCAGGTGAACAGTCTCAGTCTGTCTGGCCAAAATGTTGAGAGAGAAAAATAAATGAAATGAAAGGTAATCTGTTCTGGTCAGAGAGTTTGCAATTTCGCTATTGATGGGCTCTAAAAGGTCAATAACTGTGGTGTTTGTTCATTTGTTTATTGTTTTCTGCCTCACAGCAATGATCCATATCAGACTGTAAATACTATCCCACTGGAACAGCCAATATTATGAGCAACATCCAACACACTTGGAGTACAATGAAGCACAATCAACCAAGTCACTGAGAATGACCACCAATCCATTTCAGTTACCTCATACAACAAGCAGTCGACCTAACTAACCGAAATCCCCAAAGGAGCAAACATGTTCAGAAATACAACAATATGACATCCATATAAAAGATTTATTGAAATTCTTTTGCAAAGAAAAATGTGTATAAAACAGTGTATGATTTACCTTTCATGCAATACAAGGTTGTTATTGCATGAATTATCATAAGGAAGGTCATTGATAATACTGTGAAGGAAATTGTGTATATCAAGGAAAGAACAAGGAAAGAACAAGGGAATTGTATTGGATAAGGTATATGTTGCCCTCAAGGCAAACTTTCAAGGCAGTTAAACAACCATATTCTTTGTAAATGAGATCATAGATGAACCAAAACATCAGATACCTATCGCTTCACCCACATTAACATACTCCCACTCTTGCCTATAGTATTGTAGGTTGTTGCTATCTCATCGTAACCTTGTGAGAGGTACTACTTTCAAGTGAGACCTGCAAGTGGTTTCACATTTGAATTGTAAGACCTATTTTGAGGTCTTTTCCCGTCGGTTCTTGGGCTTTTCTCTCACTCAAGGTTTTACATTTTCAACCAAACCTGAGGAGGAGTGTTCTAAGAAACTTATGAAGCGTGTAAATGCTTTTCTCTCACTCGAGGTTTTACATTTTCAATCAAAACTGAGGCTCTGTGTATTAATCATAACATATACATATATGTCATTATTTTGGATGAACCTCACACAGTGTCAATGCTTTTTTCACATATAACTCCTTGTGATTCTGATTGGCCAAGAAGCCCACTATCATCAAATAGATAACATATCGTATTAATATTCAAAACATATCTTTCTGTTGATCCTTCCAATAATTGCCTGTTATATTTTCTGGACATGGTATCTGGTGACCTTTGATTATTTACCATCACCGAACATGCACATGCATTATCGCAGTTTTATACAAATGACTAAGTGACATACCCACAAAGTAACTAGTACCTCGACCATGATATTATGAATACATGCATCCCAATTTCTGACATCCACAGAAGGACAATACTTGATGCTGTTCATGCAACTAATTGCCAATGATAGCAGTAATTCCCTTGTCTCATTTCCCTGATAGATGATGATGGTTATCAACACAGGGTGTATAGTCCCTATGTTCTCAGAGACATTGTGGAATAATGTCTAATCTTCATTAATGTATGCAAACTGCACAACCTGGGTCAAGTAAAGTCATTTGAGACTGGATTAACATAACACTATACACACAATGTCGAAGCAATCACGAAGTGGCGATGATCGGAAGAGCTTTTCACATCGAAGAGATATGATATTGACATTTCTCTACTTGGATGTGTGTTGCTACATAAACAGGGATATCAGCTGCAATAATAATGCATGCAGTTCTGATCATAGGAGATTTCAGGACTCCTATAGCACATTGACTCAGTCATGATGATCTTCATGACGATAAATAACCTGTTCTAAATTATGTCGAATTTACATCTATTCTTTTTCATTTCTCATAAAAACAAACAAACATTGGGCCTTCTTTATTGTGCAAAGTTTGTCAATCCAAATGAAGAAAGAATTATTGATAATAAGTGGACGAACAAGGATGGCATTTAAACATTAGGGAGATACTTAAACATGACTATAAACCAAATGTGCACAATCTAGAAACGAATGAGTCACTTGCACACTTTATATTATGGTATAATAAAGAAACACTCAGACCATAGGCAACATCAGCTGACTAATAAGGTACTGAATGTCAAATCTTTTTAACTGTAGACTTCATATTTATTTTCAGAGTTAAATTCAAGTTAACACAGAAAGTACCTGTTAAGTATTATTCTATGATGGACCATGATCAATTTGTGAAGGAATCATGAGAGACAGGCTGAGTTTGATATTCTTTCTGAAACGTGCTCCTACACGAGCACTTATATAGACAGTATTTCAAGATAAGAGTTCTGTTTTACCATAACTGCCAATGATTTCCTCAAATGGCCTACCATTTTGGTAAATTGTCTTAGTGTTACTCTGACAGTGGGCTAATGGCTATTTCTAAGGCCCTTCACTGCCCAGACCTTCAATGATCCCTGACAGTTATATCTCAGTTGTGCATTCAACTCGTTATATACTCAGCTCAACTTGAGTAAGTTCTAAAGCAAAGAAATGCTTAAGTAGAAGAAAAAAATGTAAATACAAAAAGTGATACATAATTTTCTGTTGGAGTCTCTTTCTGTGCACACAAAATTTGTCTGTAGATATAACTCTATTTCAGCTCATGACGTCATGACATAATCAATGATAATGGATGACATCAGAAACTTCCAAGACAACTGAATCAGATTAGCAGAAAAATGAAAATTTTAAATGAAAAATTAGACGTGTAAAATCAAATTTCATCTGAATAATAATAATCAATTACGTGATATAGTGTCATCATGCCAAATGCCATATTTTTCAAACTTGTGACATGTTACTTTTTCAAGAACGGTATATTAATACTCATTGAAACATCAACAAGATTTCAAGGCTTCAAATCTAAATAAAAACATTTTCAAATATTTCAGACTATGGCACACACTCCAGTTCTTTTCACAATTGGCTACTAACAACAGAGAAAATAAGATGTTCAGTTCTTAGTTTTCACCAAAGTGCTAAACATCTAAGAGTTGCATCACTTCAGCTATCCACCCAAGCTGGCATAGGTTTAACGTTGTGTCCAAGATTATTGCACTTACATAGCGACCTGCATACATCCTTGTTTTAGCCCCTTAATGCCAAATGCAAGACAGGGTAACATCAAGTACCATGTTTTAACGTCTTTTGGTATGACGTGGCCGGGGACCGAACCCCAGACCTTCCGCTCTCAGGGCGGACGCTCTACCACCAGACAACGGAGGCGGTCTCCCAAACTGGCATAGAATGATATAACTAACAAACTGTTCAAAGAGGCAATAAACCCAACTCACTCACTCACCCAACCCCATGTGTTATTGAATGGTAGATACACAATGGCACATACTCTCTGGGAAATGTGCAACATGTGAGATTCAACCATTCCATACATTTCCTACAGTTTTGATGTAGTACATTAAACATTGTACCTACATGTGAAATCGAACCTGAGTCTTCGGTATTGCAAGCTAAATATTAAACCAACAGGCTACCCCACCAACTGCAAATATGATATTTAGCAATGTAAACATATCCATAACCTCAAAATAAATTGGCACAGTTTCAGACCAATGAAAAATCATTGAATTGGAAGTTAGCAATTGCATGATCCATAACACAATGAGCTGAACATTAAGCACACATTCAAACTATGCTGGACCAGAAAGGCAAGCTTTCTTTGTAATCCAAGAAGCATATATCTGACTTTGAGGTGACAGCTGTGCAAGACTAGGCAATATAACAGCTGACAAGTGAGTCTCAAAGCCTCTTCCTTGAGATCAGGCTGTGTTGAGGCAAGCCTTGTGTTAATCAGGAGAATATTGGAGCTTCCAAATGAAATAAGTCCAAAAGAAGGATCTGATCCCAGAACTGTCTCCTTCGTCACTTGATATTGGCTATCCTCTTTGTGCCACGAAATATTGTGGACCTGGATTGAAATTACTCATTTCCTGTACTGGTGTTGTATTTTTTGTGTGACACAGCTGGTTATATAAAACAGATAGTATTTACACGATTTGCATGAAAAATTGATGTTTTCTAATGTTATGGTGTGTTTTGTATTCTATGTAATTTGATGTCATTATTTGAAGAGACATTTACTAGTCATGAATTAAATATTTATTTCATGCTGTGTGAGAAATAATGATTTATAGTTTTGACATGATGAACGTGGAAAGTCGGAATATTTTCAACTGGCAATTAATCTTTCAATGTACTTTATGGACTCTTTTCCAAACTTTAGCTATGAACAGGCATATTGATTAATAAATGTAATTTGGCATCTTCAAGAAAACCTAGCCAACAGAAAAATCGAATTTATGTGCCATAGTTATTCTAAAGAAGGACGATCCTGTTAGACTGTCAAAACAATTACTGTCCTAAAAGGAACCATTTAAGAACAAAAGCAAGTTATTCCTCTAATGGCCTTTGATTAACTCTCGCATCTAATGATAAAATGATACTCACACCATGTCAAACTGTCCAATTCAAATAAATTCTTTTGATTCCTGATAACACATCAAAGAATGTGTGTCTTGCTCTTAACAACAAAACATTCCAAATGTAAAAAAAACCAAACTCAATTCAAGATCATCATTTCTCATCCAATTACCCCCTCCAATTATTGACTTATAAAACTGAATTGGGAGCAGTTCTGACAAAACCTAACGACAGTGGATTGAAAAGGCCTGATAGAACTGTTGAAATAAAGTTGCAAGAAGACTCCGCCTAATTTCCCAATCTCCTTTTCTGCACCAGCGCAGTCATTAATCCATTTGGTAGTGGTACAGATCAAGACTGATTTGTGCAGACCATCATGAAGACAAACCAATACACAATCTTTCTGGGGTCATACAAAGTCTTTGGGCCTCACTTCAGGCCTCCACACATGCAAGATGAAGCTTAATTCCAATCTCATATTGGATTCTGTCTTGCAAAAGGGAGGCAAACTTAGATCAATTATGGGTCTATGTTTTGCCAGTGTGACGTTCACACTACATTTATCAATCTGGGTGTTTATCAAGGTGGCCAGAGCTGTCTGGTGAGGACTGGGGGATTGCAAGCAGAGCAGACTGTTGATGACTGAACAGACTTCACTGATGTGGACAGTCAGATGTAGCCATACTCAGGTCTGTGATGGCCAAGAATGACAGTGAGTGAGGAGTGTTTTATTCTCATATGTCTTTCAGCACATAACAGCATTGGGAACCAAGAATCGGGTTTACAGTGTCTTGTCATTTGTGCAGTATTTCAACACATTATGTCACTGGGCATCAAGAATTGGCTCTGAACATGTTTTCCCTCATCATAACACTTTAACCACTAGGCTAACATTAAACAATCTTAAAGAATAGTATTTCATTTATAGCATGTCATTTGTCTGTTTGTTGTTCAACACAGCACCCAGCAATATTCTTGCTATTCTGTCTGGGCCAGACAAACCAGTGGTTGATATTTTAAGCAACATCCAACACTGTAGAGATACAATCATGCAATACCAACAAAGACACATTGTCTTACCACATGATTTGTTTAGTCTCTGTGTATTACAAGCATAGGTCACTAGGGAAATATTCATATCTGGTATCCCTATGGGGGCCTAAGCAAGGTTAACCCTCCACTGAAACACAGTCAGTTAATGACATTTACTATTTCTCATATTGCTTTCAGACATCAATTTTTATGTAGTCCTACCAAATCTTCATGCTTCAAGTGAATCACATGCAACTATCGACAGTTCATGTAAACAATTGTCTTGAAAATTTGTTGAATATAATGCATACATGAATTCATACCTTTAAAAGCATACCAAATATCAACACATGAAACTTAAAAATTGGATCACAAAATAAATCTTTGGTATGAAGCAGAGAAAAGTTTCAATCTGAAAAATATTTCCTGATATTTTTCAAAACACCATAAACATCCTATAACACTTTAAATAAACCTTCACAAGATCAGTCAATAATGTAAAATACCCAATGTTTGCAATAATAATGCTCAATACAACCTTGTACACTTAAACGGAAGAAGAAAAATCGAGGTTTGTTTCCTTAAGAGCTGCAATGACATCGAGAAACGGTGTAAGAAAAATACAAAATTTCAAGAATCCCTACCAAACACTCCTTCAATATAACAACATGACAAGATCAATACAGCCTGCCCCAGCAGGAGTCCCAACACAAACCCAAACAAGATCACAGCTAATATGCTGAAGACCTCTCCCGATACCATGTAAACACCATGCAAGCCTACCTGTAATCCTCCCTCAAGCTCACCACCAACTGGTGTTATGTGCTTGTCAGCCCTTCTGCTGAACACAAAGGCATCAGCATCAGTAATGATGCTTTTATCAGAACTGAGGCAGGCCAAATCAGTGCAGGGGCTGGATTGGCAAACTAACTTGCCTCTCTGGCCATGGCGATATTAAAGTCTCCTTGTACTATCTCAAACTAAATTTAGATTCCACAAGAGGAATCAAGCCGGAACTGTCGGTTGGCCAAACTGTGAGTGTTCCAATTAATGGTAAGGGAGGGAGACCAAGCTTGGACCGATCTCCAATTACAAAGAGCACCCTTTTCCACTATAAAAGTCGGGTCCAAAGCTTCGTTTGCTAAGGCTATCAGGAAGGACATGACTTTTCAATACACAAAAATGTCTCAAGCTGGTGAGAGCACACACCACCTGCCTGGCCCTGCTTGTTCGTCTTGCTGCACATGACTGTCCCAGAGAGGGGTGAAAGTGTAAACATGGTGGGAGTTGCACCACCTTATTGTGTGAGATAGCTCATCATTGTGGCTGCGAGTTTATGCCCAATTCTGTCCCAGAATAAACAAGGGCTTTTTAGTAGGGCCACATGTACTTTCTGAAATCCCTTGCTTAAACATTGGCCACAATCGGCTGTTTCATTGCCACTTCCACAGACACATTTTATTGAATATTCGCACAATCTCCACCAACCATCACAATGCAAATCCAGACAGCTGATACTGTTAATGCTCAGACTGAGGGGCCAGTTGCTATGGAGAGCAATTTTGACACCAACAAAATGACCATAAAAAGTTTATTTTCAACAATTCTCACCTACCTGTTGACATATATTCTAAAAGTGATAAGGTTTTATGTGACAAATGTTCAAGATAAGCTCTTCACAAATAATTTCCTTTATCTGCCCAGCTCTGGCATCATTGCTGATAACAGTACTCGTACCATGAATCATAGTTTATGAATTTAAGATATGTTTAAATGAAAAAGTAACACAGCTGTCTCATAAGCAAATCTTATAATTATCATAAAACTGGAGAACATTTGATAAAAAAAGATTCCATATATAAGCTTGTATATGACTGAGTTCTTAGTTATCAATGTATAAGTGCATAACAGCTATGTATTCAATACTCACACAGTATCATATTTTGATGTGCAATTAAAATGTTCACGTTTATTTCACCATGTATAAACATGCAAGATCTGTTTAATCCTTGTATAAATATTTCAAATAGCCTCTGTTCTCCGGCATTGCCAGCAGGGCCATTATCAGTGAAATACACCCTGCTTGACAGCTTTTCTGCTTTCAGACAAAAAATGGAAATTCTGAAATCCTTGTCACTTGTCACATTTATCCATTTAAAAAAATCCTTTATTTGACAAAGAACATTAAATCAAATGAACTAATTCAGCCAAGATTGATTCAGAAACATAATTTTAAATTTGACAACTTTTAATATCCTTTTTAGTCAACAATAAATACATTACGAGCGAGCAAAGGAATATATGCTGGTCAAGTCACAAAAATGGAGTTTTCAACGAAACATTTGGAGAGAATAACAAACATTAAGAAGCGATATTAACTCCATAAATGACCATCTGTCATTGTTTTGCCTTGTCAATGTCGAACTAACATAAAAGGGAATTCAACAGTTGTGTACGGGCCTGACACTTGCGATAAAGGAAGACAATTTGCGGGTAGCTCTTGCATGACACTAGTTCCGTCAAAGTGTTAAGTTCACTGCAGCGAAATATCAAGTGTTATGTTCACAGCAATGAAAATATCACTTTTCTCAACTTCAGAAAACTCAGTCTTTCACACTGAAGTATATAATAAAGAATTAAGTGAACACAGCAATCTTTTTGGTCTGGATTAACAAAGGGACATTATTATGATGTTAGACAGGGGGTTTGGCAGTGAGGCAAGGAGAAATCAACTAATTTATTATGACCTTATGTATAGTTTACAAGCTTACATCACCCAAACCCAGACTCAGTGAACCAAATAATGAACTTCCAGCACACAAACAACATTACAGAAATCAATGGCCTGTAGTCCTTACCTTCACCATCAGAAAATGAAGACCAGGCCTATAAGTTCATTCTTCATCAATTATAGGCAATTTATGGGCAACCATCACAAAATGTCACACCAGTTTCTGCCCAGACTGATAATAGAGACCTGTGCAGTCGGGAGCATACTGCAACATTTTTTACCATCCAGATAAATAATTAACAAATGCATAACCAGTTTGCCCATTGTGTAATCAATTGAAAAGTATTCACGGACTAAATGGATTTGCGGTTTTATGGCAACCCATTGATCAATACAACATGAAAAAAAAGCTCATACATCTGATACATGTATGCAGCAGACATCTTCTTGTATGATTTCACAAAACAGAATTCATTTGATGTCGAGTGAGTTTGAAAGCTTGGTGTCCAGTTTACATCTTCTGGTATTATTTCATAAAATAAAATACCTATGATGTGGGGTGAATTTGCAAGTCTTATATTCAGGTATTTATGCAGCTTAAAGAATATTTCAGCCATATCATTGCAGTGCACACAAGAAATGGGCTTCACATTTTGTACTGATGGAGATTCAAACTTGGGTTTGCAGCATGACAAGTCAGTGCTTTAACCACTATACTACCACACCATCCCCTTATGATTACATTAGGGGCGGTCAGGTTAAAGCGCTCCCCTGTCATGCCGAAGACCCGGGTTCGTTTCCCGACATGGGTACAATGTATGAAGCCCATTTGTGGTGTCCCCCACCGTGATATTGCTGGAATATTGCTAAAAGCAGCGTAAAATCAAACTCACTCACTCACTATGATTACATTAAGGCTTGGATCAGTTTATGACCTCCAATACTTCATTCATATTGACACAACTTATCACAATGCACCAAATCTTACATCCCTTGAACTAAACACATACCCCCTGCATGATAAGCAAACACTGTACCCACTGAGCTTCCCTTCTCCACTTCAAACAATGGGATAGAGCAGCAAAAGAATCATTGTGGACCTAATCATTAAGCAAAGAGAATCAATTTGACAAATTGTCCAAATCCTCTTCAATGTCAATATAATATCAACTCCTGTCGTTATTAAGTAACAACAGCCCAGGATGCAGTTTCCTTTTTACCTTCTTAAAAACCCACAGCTAATTCATCAACCAACATGACCTATCATTAATTCCCTTATCCACTATTGATCTGAATGACAAAGTATGACAATGTTAATGAAATCCATATTTTACACAGGCAGTAATACACATGGATTCCCATGCAAGATTATTACCACCAAACAAACCAGGCCAGCATGTTTGCTCATAATTTAAGCCAGTGCCCATAAATCTGAACAAGGCAATGTCAAATATACCACAGTCTCAACATTCCTCTTATCATCTGTTAACCTTTTCTAGGCTTCTGTATTGGGATGCACATAGTGATAGAAACAATACACTAGATAACAAAATTAACAGATGCCTGTACCCACTGATGTCAATATGACAAAATCTGCCATTCTTTGTTTCATTCGCTAACCTTTTCTTTCCATCTGAATTTGGATGCACTAACCCTCGAATTGAAACACACTGTGATCAAAACAATATACTAGACAACAAATTTAACAGAAATATGTACCAGGGGGCATTAACTATGCCGGTAGGCATTCCTCTCTTTTCATTCATTCAGGGAGAGATATTGGAACAAGAAGCAGTCTACATGCATAACAAAATGAACAATCTTTTCTATGCCAACTTCTTATAATTGCAATGCACTCATGACATGCAAGTCATTCATTTTTAACTCTGCAAACAAATGAGAAAGCAAGGTGTTTGCTCTCGGCTTCTACTGAATGTAAACAAGGTGGTGAATACCCAGCTCTTCTGATTTGGACATTAAACGTAACAGCAAACAAATCTTGTAGAGGCTTCTCAGCATCCGCATCTCCCTACCTTTGATCAGACTGAATGGCTCTCCGTCTATCTGGCATTGCGTAAATAACAACCTGTAGATGCAGATGCGGCAAGACCGCACAGCCCACGCTGCAACAACTGCACTATCCCTGCTACAGCTACTGCACTGTCACTAATAGCATCATTAAATCCATATTAACCTTCAGGTGTAAATTGTGCATTTAAAAGATGCATCAATGAAGGGATTGAGGAGATGTACAGATACATATACACATACCAGAACGCATGGGGTGTATTTGAAACATGCCAAGAGACTAAATTTGCCAATTGGATTAACTTTATCACAAATAACCGACATGACCGTTGTTTGACCCGTCAGGAGTTCTCATTTAAAATGCCCTTGTGTAAAGTTCTATTAATATATGTTCCACCTACAATCTTCCTTAAATTTACCAGACACCAAAGAACAGACTAATGGGAGTTTATAGCTCCTCTGCTTGCCTACAAAGAGTATAAGATGTAGGCAGAGGGATTGGAAAGTCATCTGGGACAACCACCTAACTTTCCTTTCATCAAGAAGTGCAAGTGACTTCTGAAAACAACGATATTAAATGCATTTCTCACACTCTAACAAGTTGACTTAACGCTATTACTTTTTCATAATTGGTTCCAAAGACATAAATCACCACTTTGGAATAAATAAAATTTTGCACAAATTTAATAAGCTTGGTATATATTACCCCTGTTGCCTATTAGGAAAAGAAATGCATGCTTCTGCTTTAGTCCTTAGGGTCAAAACAGTTTGCTTGTTTGATTTATGCGTCGATTTATTTTTTATAGTTTGCTGCAATTTTTTATTAAGAACAAAAGAGTTTAGCCTGAGGGTCCAGATCGCAGCTTGGAATTTTTATTTAATTCAAACACTGGTACTTGACACACAATCAACCAAGTCACCATGTCTGACCACCCAATCCATTTTGTCGCCTCTCTTACGACCAGCACTGGTTGATCAGGACCAATTCTAACCAGGAATCCCCTCTAAGTGAAAGTATGACTATGATACCAATTGCATCTAAGTATACTTACTGGGTTTTTATTAGACAGCATATATTACAGCAGTAGATACTACAAGGTAAGGAGTGCTTAGGTTATTTTCGAACGCCACAAGAGGCCACATTGAGCTGCACCCATCAGCAAGGCCTTGGAGTCAGTCAAGGTTCTTTCCTTTCATTAGAAGGAAATTCAATTTTGTCCATTCAATTTCATCTTGTTCTAGAGGCTTTTTCGAGGCGATTGTGTAGCAGTGGGGCTGGAAGTGTATTTGTGGCATGATTGGAGCAAGTTGTGCACACAATTGATGGGGAGACAGGACATCTAGGGGGCCTGACCTCCGGCTCACAAGAAAATGAGACAATTTGCTTTTGTTAATGGGACTGATGAGAGGAAGGAGAGGCCCAGGGCAGGCTGGGTTGCTAATGTCAGCGATGCTGCGTAACAGGTTCATGTGCTACTTCAGGAAACAAGGCACTTTTTTTGCAGGATAATTTTAGTGAGTGAATAATGTTCTATGCAACGGTCAGCAATATTCCATCTATGTCAGTCAGGCCTACCAATGAAAACTGGCAGACTGCAACAAAAAGCTTTTTTATGTCTACAATACACAAGGAATCGGCAACAGAAACCAATGAGAACGGCACCAAAACCCTTTTTTTTTTGATTGTTGTTTAATGCCGCACTCAGCAATTTTCCAGCAATATCAAAAACTAAGATACAGCATCATAAATCTGAGAGCATGCTGCCAAAAACATAGAAAGGGCAGCATTAAAACAAACAGACAGCAACATTCCAAACTAGGCATGAGCAGAACAAGAGGAAAGTTGATTGCCAATTGTCATGAGGATCAACAAACTGCGAGTAAATTTACATATAACAGCGCTAATATCGAATATTCTAGATGTGGATTATTATATTAGCGCTGTAAGATTTGTATTTAATCACTGTTTGTTGGTCCTCGTGACATGACTGTCAACTTCCCTCTTGCTCTGCGCAAGTGTGGAATGTTGTGATCTGTGTTTTAGTGTTGCTGTTTCCATGTTTTCGGCAGCGTGCTCTCAGATTTATGATGCTGTTTCTTAGTTTTTTGGTTACCTTCTCATCATTTTTTGTTGCCAATTCCTTATGTATTGCAGACATATGACAGTTTTATGTTGCAATCTGTGAGTTTTCATTGCAAGGCCTGTCAGTGCGGCTTGTAAATAATCAAGGTTTTGGTCAGGCAAACCTATTGTTGATAAATGAGCAGCATTCTACCCAGTTGGGATCAGCTACAATTGGTAAGGTCCCACATTGTAGGTACCAACCCATTCCTCATTAAGATCCTCATTCCCGAAGATCAAGTGGTCAACATCTACTGATGTACCTTCATTCTGGTCAGAAAAGTTTGGTGACTGTTGTTTCTCAAGATCAGGTACCTTGCTATTGAAATCTCTCCTGCCCAACATCAGAGGTATCCACGAAGTCACAACATTCAAGACAAAACTGAAGACACATCTTTACAGAGGCTTACATTATATAGCAATACGATCAGTTATTCCTGGGCCTGTTATTTGTGGTCATCCTTATCATTGCATGTCAACACAATTTACTGTCAATGTATCTAGTGGGATGGAGTCAACACAAGCGCTTATGAGCAGTTGTTTCCACTGGATTCTAGCGCTATAATGTCCAGTTACTATAATTAGTCACCTCTGACAACAGGCATGGCGTGCTGGAACCTATTTTGTCTCGCTCCCTCTCACAAGACTGTTATATTGAGCCCTGGGTCTAGATGACCTTGAGTTACCATAACACATGTTTGTAACCTTATTAAATCAATAATTGAAACTGACACAAATTGAATTTCTCTTTTCTCTCATCACCATACAATAAAAACATTTCCCTGATCATTTAAAGCAACCAGGTTTCCTTAATTTTACTCTTTAGTTTAGATCCAACATTAAAGGGAATTTCGGCATAAAAATGTGTCCTTGTCAGCCTCTGCTAAGTAAAGTAAGAATGCTAATTTTCAAACTCTGATGTCAAACAATGTATTCTGAGAAAGCCATCACCAAATACAGACTTGTTGGCGTCTTCCATACCTTGTTCCTAAATTGAAACTGACTCAGGAATCATGCAAATGATATTATCTGAAAATTATAGGGCTTTGTGACATTTCTAAATGACATGCTCTGACTTACAAATGAGAGTTGAATTAATATTATTAGTGAACTGATGTTCTGTCCAGCAGATTCCTAATACTGGATGTCAAGACGCCAAGTAAGCATTTTTACAGTATTTATCGGCCAAAGCAGAGACCTTTCCTTAACACACCAACAAATTTAGCCATTGCTCAGCAACCTTCTGTAACTGTAAAGCTTGAAATCCCATTTTATCATCAATATTTTCAAAGACATTATACAGTTTCATTGGTGTACTTGATAATTAGGAAGAAAAAGTGGCTTCCAAATAATAAATTTCCATCAAACCAGAAATATATTAAATATGTAGCATTAATTTTTTAATTTTATGTAACTGTTGATAATGATCTCATCTTCTCTACTCCAAAAAGTAATCAAACAAGAAACATAAAAAAAAGAATATTAAACTTCTAACTGTCACGGATTTCTATCTATAACAGGATAATTCTAAAAGGTATCTTCTTAAATCTTCTGCTTTTGTCATTTAACATGTTTCAATGTAAATTGGGTATGGTTCTAAGTGAAGCATATGACTATAATTATATCAAATTTTCTTACTGGCCATATGATTCTATCATCTAAATCACCTACAGTCAACAAGGATAATCAATGGGGATTTCAAAACTAGGTACACAGTGGTTTTTCAGAATAAACTTCATCCGATAAAAGTAACCAAAAAGAAATTACCCATATAATTGATGAACAAAACAGATTTCTCTCCTCCAATGAGTTAATTCTAGAAAAGAATAATTGAAGTGTGTTTGGATTAACTCTGCTCATTGTCGTCCTCTGTATTTCCAGGGCTAGCATTTTGGGAACCCAACACCGACCCCAGGACACATTCACAAGGTTTTCACGATCTTAAATTACCTGCCCTTGATTTCATGAACATTTTACAGACCAATCAAACGTTGAGATAAGGAAAAAGAAAATGGGTAAGGGAGGTAACTCATATTGCCCAGTTTTGATGGACACGAAAACATCCTTTACATCAAAAAGAATTTTTAGGGCTTTCTTTTGCGTGTCAGTCAGTTTTTCAACACTAAATATATCTCGCAAACACTATCATAATCAGTGGGACTGGACTGGACACTATGATGTTGATATCGCCAACCTAACATTGAGGCTCGTTTGTGAGTGAATGATTGAGCTGGGTTTAATGCCGCTTTTAACAGTATTCCAGTTATATCGCTACATGTCAGCTTAATGTGGGAGGAAAGCCCGAAATGATGCAAGTCTCAGACGTTTACCACTTTGGTGAAACCCACGAGCATGGGTATGGTGCTGACAAACCTAGAAACATAATTGGGGCGAATCGGGATTCGAACCCACAATCATAGGTTTCTGGCGTGCCCAAGGGACGCAACTCTGCACAGCAAATTGCGGCACCTTAGATGACTGGGCCACCCGTGCCCCCAACAAGCGTAAGTAGCTGTGGACCTTACTTAAAGAAATGATCCATATCGATTGTAACTAGCATTCTGATTGGTAGAGTAGACTATCAAATTGGCTAAAGGGAATCAAGGGCGGATAACTTGAGATTGTGAGAACCAAGGGGATGAGTCCTGGGGTTATATTAGGTTAACCGAAATGCTAGCCCTGGAGATAGAGGATGGTTCATTGTTGTTTCAGTTATATAACACAGTGTGTTAGGATGGGAGGAACTTAAGTTGGAGGGATGTAGATGTCTACCCAAGCAAGTGAAACCCACCAGCATGGGAATTGTACTATAGACCCCTGACCAACAGTACCAAGATGTAGTGGAACCGTATCACTCTGATCAAGTATAAGCTTAGAAAAATCTTCAAACAGAAACCGTTCTGTATCCAGTTAACTGTTAACATGATCTGTAGTGAACCGGTAACTTGTTTTACAGATACTGTTTTGTTTCCAATTAACTGTTTTCGTGATCTCCAAAGTGAATGGATGACTTGTCTTACACAAACCATTCCTAATTATCCAATTAACTGTTTTCATGATCTGCAGCGCAAGGTACAAATGAGTTATGTTCCATGATAATATACATATTGATAGTTTCATACAAGTAACTTCAAATTATCATTAATAATATGAACCTACGGAAACCCATACCAGTTAGCAAACTTGTAACTGGTTATCCAAGTATTTGCGACGAGCCCAACACTTAGAATGATGGTTAGTTCAGAGTCATAATGAGACTGATAGTCAATTCAAGAGGCTTAATGAGTCTTCAGATTCATAATGTGAGACTGATTCTAAGATCAGTCATACTGACACTGATTGTATCTTCACAAGGCTAAATGAGACTTAAGTTCAGATTCCTAATGAAGGTAAATTTAGTGTTATTGGGCCTTATGGTAAGCTGAATCTGCTCTTACTCTGTGTAAAGTTACCCATCACTGTGTGGACAGAATATTACAAAATGCACAAAACCCAAACTTTATCCTTTATCCCTAATGCCCATCACTGTGTGAATTGAATATTCAAAATTAGCATAAAACACAGACCCTGTAACGCAACAAGAAAAATCTCATAATTCTCCAATCTGAGGAAGATGAATGCTTGCTATTGTATACAAGATGACAGACACAAAACACTAATTGAGGCCCCAGCTGAAATTCAGAATTTGCAAACCAAACTCTATCACATTAACACCTTCCCCTGCTCCAGTGTTGACCAAAACTCCACAGACATATACTGAACAAAAACACTTAAGCAAGTTCCATAACATCCACCACCCCACATTGATTTCCAATTCTGACCAAGGTAAACATCAAGACACTGATCGGAACGGCTGGTCTGTTTTATTGGGCAGTAATACCAAACCAAGCTTCCTCCAAGGCAAAGGTCAGCTACCCATGGACTTGTTCTACAAAGCATCTTCAGTGTTTGGACCATCATAAATCTATGTGGAATCGTGAAAGTGAAATTGTCGGTGAACGGTGCCTGATGGCCACATTTGAGGACCATGAGAGTAGGAGGCAACAGAGGTCGTATTGACCTGTTTGTCTGTCTCTGCTGGGGCAGGCTGCTGTAATTGGGCGAGGTGAGACTTCAGGGATCAATAGGGTCTCCTGCATTCCTCCCTCGTGAAAGCTACCCCCACATCGAAACCTCTCCATTGTTCACGAGCACGTTTTGCTGTGATCATACACAGCACTGATGGAGCCTGATTGCGCTTAACAAATTGACGAGCCAGTCCGAACCTCGCCAATGATTTGATGAAAGTAGAATATAATCCCTCACAATCACTGAAGTCAGGTATGGTTTTCATGCGGTGAGGAGGGTTTATGAAAAGTAACTTGCACTGCTTATCTGGGAAAATGTTCTCCTGTTTTTGCAAACCAACTTAACACTTTAATTCATCAAATTGCTTCACTTATTTTTGATAAATGGAAGTATGAGTCTGATGGGATGCTGCAGATAGCTGAAGTTTTCAGTAGCAATTACATCAGAGATGCATTAAACAGTGCTTGAAATTGACAAGTTTTCAATTCCGGTGGCAAAGCAATCCATTTCGCCTTACTTTCGTTAGTAGAAGTGAGAACAGCTTTTTACAAATCACATTCTAAGGAAATTAGCCAGCATGGAATGTCGTAATTAATTTACAAAGAAATATATGATGTTCACCATTTTCAGTTCTACAACAAGTTTTCCTGATTGAAAAAATATTTTTCAGTGCTATTCCCAATATGACCTTCAGTTGCTGAAAAATGTGCTACACACATGCAGCATTTCCATTAAAATTGCTTAAAATGTGGACTATGTTACACTTTTAAACACTATTCTACTAGCCCAAACCTATCTTCTGGCATCATTTTAATCTCAAAATATTGACTATTCTTAACCAAGGGTACAAGACTGTTCAAAACCTGATTTGAAAACTCATAAAAAAGGGTTTATACTCACATCCATTTCCCATCACTTATAATTTTTAAAGCAACAATTCTAGAGCAATCAGAATTGGCAGTTACTTCATCAGAACAATATCCAATATCACAATCAAATGAAAAGAGTCTTCAGATTAGTACCTCACCAACAACACCTGATTTAGAACGTCTTGATTTCTGAAGTGTTTCCAAACATGCTAAACAAACCTTAAATGAAGGCAAAATGGAAAGACATATTTAGACAATCCTTGTGCAAATTGTACACGACATGAACAACATCCTGTAGAATCTGGCAAAAAAACAACAACAGTAAACAAATTACCTGCAAACAAGATCCAGTGAACATGTGCTAATTTCAAAGTGGCTCTCCACAGTAGCATGTTTGTCATTCATTATCACGTCAAGCGTCAATCAATAGTGAGGGCGTTGTATATATCACTGGATGGTGTGTATTTCTTGCGTCAGTGCCCTTCAAGCTGATGACTGATCAATTGAAATTACACATAAAAATATATATTGACAACTGGGAATTTCACAGGGTATTGATAGCACTACTCAACTGAAATGATTGTGGAACACTTCATTGCAAAGTAGGGTTTTAGCTTGTACCAGTGGGAACACTGAAAGGAAATTTTAATCGAATAACATGCTTGTCTGCTATAAGGGGAAACAGCCAAACTTCTAATGGAACACAGGCCTGATTCATAATTGTCTGTGAGAAACATCTCTTGGTTTTTTTTCATCCTGGTTCATGCGCAAATTGTTTAAGGGGTGAGAAAAGGGGTTTTGTGCCAAAGACAATGAAATAGCAACTATTCTTAAATCCTCATTGATGAAGGAGTAAGTATATACACACTGCTAAACATTGTGTTCCTTGTCATTTAAGAAGTTGATATCCATAAATTCTCTCTCTTATGTGAATCACTTCTAAATGCATTCAAAGACAAGTATATTGTTGAAGCTTTAATTGACCCTCATCACAGCAAAATGGTTTCTTCACAGATTCAGTTAAATATTCAAAAGAAATTTGTTTAAATATAAGAACAATTTATTTTTTAAGTCTATGTCACATAAGCAATGTCCTATGTTGTCAGGTTACAATGACACAATCAGCAAGGTCAGAAGACACTTGACCATTCAATCCAATCAGCTCTTGAGACACAGGTTTACTGTGGATTATGGGGTAGATCAAATGTGCTGCCTGAAATCAACCATCCTCAATAATCCTGTATGATATCTTTTTTCAGTTATGTTTAATACCCTGGACCTATTCTCTAACATTTGTTTCAAGTCCAATAAAGTTAAGCCATCCAATCAAATTACACTGATAAGAGACATAATTCTGGGCAAACTTATTGATAAAAGCGATGGAAAAGACAGCATCACTTCCTGTCACAGGTATGGTAACAAATGGGTCTAATGTATAAGTTTTTCACAACAGAAGTTATATTTCACAGTATAATCAAGGGGGGATGTATAGTTACAACTCCACACTTGAATTAAAGCATTGATGGTAAAAAAAACTGTCAAGGGAGTCAGTGAGTGTTATGTAACGTGTAGTCACTGTGAGCTACATCACACTAGACAGGAACTGAGCTTGGACCAAACAACACACACTCGATAGTCACAGGGCTCAGCTGTCGCCAGTCACCAAAGTCACCCAAGTCATGGATGAAAGCTTCTTTACCCTGCAGTCAGTCTTACAAGTACATACACAGCTGCCGTTGTTGCCACCTAATCTTCAAATGATTCACTTAAGACATGGGAAAGACCTATTCAACTCTGAATCCCCACTAGATATACCCATTACCACATGGCTGAAATAATACCCACTGTTCATGTCAATTCTCAAATTGAAACAATATGTCAACCCACAAATCTGGATGTAAAAGAACTTAGTGTGAAACCAAACCAACAACCAACAAATGGTATACAGTCAACAAATGTATTACAAATCAATACAAATTACTGCACAGCGATTAGAATGGCAGTACACAATTTAGTGGTAGTACGATATTCAATGGTAATATATAATATGATGGCAGCGGTCAGTATCAAATACACAAATACAGTTGTGATAGCAAAAATCAGTAGTAATAGTCACAATATATTCATCCAGTGGCGAGAGTGGTCAAGCTCCCGAGATGGGATAGGCAGGTAGGGAATCAGGGACAATGAGCGATCCTCACATGAAAGCTGATTCCAAAGTGAAGAAATGCGTGAGAGATATGTAAACATGCCATTGTCCCCTTATATACAACCTAACAAGCTACTGGAAATTTCCATACTGTTCCCTCAGCACAAAGTGAGTTAGTGAGTGAGTTTGATTTAACGCCGCTTTTAACAGTATTCCAGTTATATCGCGGCGTGTCAGCTTAATGTGGGAGGAAAGCCCAAAGTGATGCAGGTCTCAGACTTTTACCACTTCGGTGAAACCCACGAGCACGGGTATGGTGCTGACAAACCTAGAAACATAATTGGGGCAAACCGGGTTTCGAATCATACCGTATTTTCTTGAGTATAATGCGCACTTTTTTTTCCAAAAAACACAGCTGTGTAGAAGGGGGTGCGCATTATACACGAATTATGAGTTTGGATGTTTTTTCCTCCCATGGAAAGACATTACCGTGAGCACGAAACACCGGAAATACCATGTCAACAAATCCATACTGAAGTACGCAAAATAATTATGTAATTACACTGTCTGTCTATAAAAAGTGTTCTTTGTATTTCTGGACTTATGTTTGTAACTTACTTCATTAATTTTATTCAAAATTCCTTATAATATTGTTTTTATTAATTTCGGCGAAATCGTGTGTGAAGCGATCGGAAGATCGCACAACTCACCGTTATTTACAGCAACCACGGTCAGAATACCGCTATTGACGCCTTGAAACAAACTTTAGTTGACAGAGAATGGATACATATATCATAAATGACATACTTTGACCGCTCACGTGCTCACGTGCGCGTGAGCCTTGACGGTGACTGGTCAGACATGTTCCATGTAAAAATAATACCCGGGAATAGCGATCAGCTGCTTCGCTTAGGGTTATTATTATTTTAAATATGTTTAGTAAAGGCTGCATATAAATAAGAAAATAATGGAATATATTATTCCTGATAAATAAAATAGTTTCAGATACAATTGTTGCCGATCTTTGCATTAAAAATCCTATGAAGTTATATCATTGGGTGTGTCTTGACCGAATCACCGGTCGATTCCAAGAAAACGTGTGTACAGCTGATTGCTGTTTCCGGCTTAGTTTACGAGAAAATACACAAGGTAATCTTAATCCCTAGATATAAAACAATGCCTAGCAGAACAATAAATACTTTTTAAACGGTAAATAAACATGTCTGGTGATTTTTTATCTCAAATTTCGAATTTGTACTGACGAAGTTTCTCAGCACCCGTTCGTTTGCCGGACTTCGCTGAAAGGGTACGGTGTAAATTTTTTCTGCGCATAATATTCAAATTTCTTTTTTTCCAAAATATTGAACGCGCTAGAGGGGGGTGCGCATTATACATGGGTGCGCACTATACTCAAGAAAATACGGTAATCTGGCGTGCCCTAGGGACGCAACTCTGCACAGCGAATCGTGGCGCCTTAGACAACAGGGCCACCCGTGCCCCCTTCAGCACAAAGAACATAATAGAAATTTTGCTAACATACTATCACTGTCTGTCTATAACAGACCGGAAGTTTACACACCACACTAGCATCTAAATATTACCGGTAAGTAACTTCCTGACGACTGATCACTGTCCAAACACAATGCAATGAGCGTCTACCAAATCTCAACAAAAAGCAATATAACACAGTTACAATCATTGTTCAACAATAAAATACACTGCCATCTACCACCATGCACAACTATCATTGCATTCACTCTTACAGGAAGTCCTAATATTGATTTTTCGAAAGATGAGGTATGATAAGGGCCCCTGTTGGTGTGCAATATCTGCATAATTTAAGAAATATGAGCTAATTTTTAGAAAATGTTTTGAAAGTAGTGATGAGTTTTATCTTTTTCATCTTTTCAACATAGACATGTTATGTTACTAGTAACAACATATCAACATGTCCTACAATCTTTATGATATAATTTTTTCATTATGTTTTTCGGTGGGCCCGGCCAAATTGGAACCCACATTACAACATGACCTTTGTTTTACATGTTATGGAAAAATGCAGAAAGAGTAACTCTTTGACTATGGACAATACGGTATGCTGAACATTAGGATAGGTCATAATCTATGATTCCATTTAGTTATCTTCCTTGTCTTTGTGATGTTAGGTAGTCTATCACAGGCACAATTACTTGTTGTTAAACCTTTTATTAATCTTGACAAAAGGAATTAAAAAGCTCAGTACTAATGCACAAACTGCCTCCAAATCCCACACTGAGGCTTTGGAATAAACATTTCACACATACTCACCAGCCTTGTGACATTAAAGAAACTAAAACTTGAAGTTACTTAAAAAAACTAAAAGCTTTCTTCACTGAAAATCCCATTAGTGTCTTACACCTTGAAAAAAAATAAAAGCTGATGGAAAAAAAGAAAAACTGAAATCTCTGATGTAAACCATCACTACTTTCACCAAATACATCTCTTCAAAATGGTCTTTCCTTCTTTACACCAGGAGCACTGTATCGGGAAGAGTGGCCAACTAGCTTCACAGTCAATTCAGAAATAAGCCAGCGAAGGCAACCAAGTCAGAATCAATGCGGACAAAATGAAAGGAGGTCCACTTGTGAATCATAGCAAATGTGTCACCTGCCGTACAAAGAACATGAAAGGATACATCCATAATTGATCAGCCCTTATTCAGACGCGGATAGTTGATAGACTAGCCATATAGTAGACAGGCAGATCTGAGGCTGGCCCACAATACACTTCTGTGTCATTCAGCATGCTGGACTGTGTTAAATTTGCTTGTGAAATTGTATAATTTGAAAGGTTCTTTCATGGAATGTCATTTTCTATTCCCGTTTCTTGAAAATTCTGACAAGTTAGTAGCACATGGGAAGAGTTGAAATGAGACTGTTCCATATTCTGGAGGTCTTGGTCCAGACGTAGTAAGTGCCATGTGTGGTTTAAGTATCATAAGCTGTTGGCCTGATATACATCATACAATGTGTGTTAGGAGACAAACAAAGTGGTGTTTGAATGTATTGAATTTACTTTGCTCAAACTGCTAATTTGACTTAGTCCGGTATCTTGCTCAGTGAAACATTGTAAACTCGAAACCCTAGGTATCAATGAAATCATATCGAGCTACATGGATTTCGAGAAAACTAGTGTGCTTATATTCCACCAGAGTGCTCATATATACACAACAACAAAAGTTCCTGTGACACAAATATTTTAGTGTATTTTTCAAACAATAAAAGTTTGATTTTCAATATTGTGTACATGTATGGAATCAAGTCCAAAAAACGCAACTGCTGCAGAAAAGCATGCATTCCATGCAAAAGTTGAATTTTATGCAAGCCCCATGCATTTCAAAACCCAAGAGTGGGTATAAAAACATATGCGTTAATGGGATTCCATATGCATTGATTAGCATCGTGCTGACAACAACCACTCAGAAAAACAACAAAATTACGCAATAATTCAACATTACGAAATGCCACGCCTGTCCGAAAATGAGCGTCTGCAAGACATTGGTATATTTGAAGCAGGTTCGAGTCAACGTGATGTTCAACATCCACAGAAACACCATTTGGTGTTTATGGTAACGTTGGCAACAGACGAATGCAGTCAGAGACCATCCTCGGAGTGGTAGGCCACGCGTAACCAATCATCGACAAGACAACTGGATTTGAACAACACACCTACGAAATCGATTCCAGCCAGCAACAGTGACTGCAAGAAGCATCCCTGGCCTTCGACGAATATCTTCACATCACCTCAGATGTGCAGGGATTGTCATCAGAAGACCCGCCAGATGTCCCATTTTGACAGGAAACCAATGTCAAGCACGTCTACAGTGTGCAGACAGTGTCTACGCTGGATGGCCATGCATGAAGAAGATCGGTTTGGGGGTGGCAGCGTTATGGTATGGGGTGGGATTACAGCAAGACAGAGGGCCCGTTTGACAGTGATAAGGGAAGTCTCAATGGACAGCGCTACCGTGATGAGATCATCGGCCATGTTGTTCTACCGTTTTTGCTTCGTCATGGCCCAGGCATTACCTTTCAACATGACAATGCCCGGCCTCATAATGCTCGACTTGTTCAGGATTCTCTTCAACAAAATAATGTGAATGTCATCGAGCAAATGTGGGATGAGATGAATCGGCGCCTTCAACATCAACCATGTGTTCCACAGACACTCTAGGAACCTTGAAACATGCTCCAGCAGATATGGACAGATATCCCACAGGACTTTGTGTGACGCCTGGTCCATTCCATCAGACGAAGATGTGTTGCTTGCATTGCAACCAGAGGTGGACACACACTTTGTTGATTTGTAAATTGACATTTTGGCATGTTCATGTTTTTTATGAAATCATGCATTTTCTGAAGTCAGTATGGCAAATTAAACCATTTGAACACTTACAGGAGTCTTTTATCTGTTGCAAACTGAAATTGTTTCAGATTCGGTAAAAAACATAACTTTGCATTAAATCTTATTCAGTGTCACAGGAACTTTTGCTGTTCAGTATATAACACAATAGCGCTGATATAACATTATAGGGCTGAAATAATATCAGGGATGGTATAACATCATTGGGCTGATATAACACCACAGAGTGTCAACACCATTAAACAGCACAATGTCGATTTATCATCATAGGATCGACATAACAATATGGTACTGATATAACACCATTTATAGTGCTGATGTAACATCATTGTGATGATATAACACCAAGGTGTTGAAACAACGCCATCATGATTTTAAAAAGTGTTGATATAACACCCTTGTGTCAATATAACATCATAGTGATGATATGACACCACAGCACATATAACACCATAGTGTTATATGTTATACTCAATTTTAATATTTTTAATGTTTTTAATATTCAATTTAGTGAGGCAATGCTATTGACTGAAAAGGTTCAAGAAATTTGAGACAATTTCTTCTTCACAATATTTCAACACAGAAAAATGCTCTCCCCATTTTCCCCAGACAGGCCACACAGTGGTGCAAGTCTGATCAGTAATGCATCATCATCCACTACAACACCAAATCTTGACATAATGGATTCAATTAAACAGCACAAATACTATGACAGATAAAATGCCAAGCACAGGTAATGACAACACTCCAGCAGATCCCAGACACCAACAGCTTGGGCTGGTGTAATTCCAAGTGATAGATGGCCACAATGACCAGTGGTCAGTGGGTGGCAGGTGCCCTTGGCGCTCAGATAAATTAGGTTGCAAAGTGATCCCTGTAATCAAAGATAATGTCTGGAATCCAGCTGTGATAACATGCTCACTACTCACCCCTCTCAATCATCCCCAGGGAGTGATCATGCCTTACGATAACAACTAATTAATTCATCAGTTTGAGGTCATGTGTCTTGTCACCACATGGCGAGCCAATCAAGCTCTTAGAAGGTGATCCTTAGTTATCAAGCCCAGAGGTACAAAAGTTAGAGAAAAAGTATTTTCACGAACACTTTTGTCTATGCCAAAGGCAGAAAATTTGGTTATTAGGATTTTGTATGGTTATTTATGCTGCATTTAACTATATTGCAGCAATATCCTAGCAGGGTAATAAGAAACTGCTTCATTAAATTATTTTTGGACAAAGTTTTGACAGCCACATTTCTATCAGTAATGGTCTTGAGCTTTTGAGTGTCAAAACAGTTCTCCAGTATTCCATGCTCGTAATAACAGTCAAAAAATGAGGATTGGGTGGTTACAATGTGGGATATGGATGATTGGCTAGCCCTGGATGGATATTTTACAGAGTCACATGACATAGCTGCAATACTGCTGGCAGCAAAACAACATTCACTCACTCACTATTTTCTTAAAGGAGTGAGTGAACTGGGTTTAACAGTATTCCCGTTGTACTGACAACATTTAAAATTCACTAATGATAGACGTAAACCCATTACGTGAACAGTTTCTAATTTTGTGGATTTGCATGCATATATATATATATATATATATATACAGTTGTATAGAGACACACACACATCACATATTGACATCTCTCTGCCACCAAATACGGCCACATCATGTTGGGTTTCTAGATTAGAATGCCGGTTAAAACAGGTGACATATAATGGAACAGGTTGAACTTGGAGGATTGCGTGTCATCTAACCCCAATGGTGTGGATTGTTTCTCCCTGGACTGCCTGGTCAAGACTTAAATATTGCTGTGCGAGGTATTAAACATCAAACAACCTCAACCAACAATAGGTATCAATTCAGGGATAGGAATTTTGAGGATTTAAGAATTTTCACCATTGACAATATCCCATAAACACTATTAAAAAAAATCTATCTGCATCTCACTGTTGTAATGGGTATTTAACATAGGCCGATTACAGACTTCAACAAATACTTATGAATATCATCTCAAACAGACTTCCATGGAAATATGATTATGCCTAAATGAATAAATGCACTACAACATCCAACCATCATTTCAAGCAATTTGTGCCTGAGGCTGACCAAGTAGCCTCAATGGACATTGGTCAATGTTTTATCGAATCCAGATTGTTCCTTCCATGACATTCGCCTCCAAGCCTGGATGAGGAAGAACCTCAAGTAACAGATGTAATTGCCATTATTGAGCAAATACTAAAGTCCAGAACAGTCTGCCTTGTGGGGCGCCAACAGGCAGGAGTGGAGCAGGATGACCCAGCTGCTGCTGCTGAGGACACTGTGTCTGGACAGCAGTGAGTTGAAGCTATTTTACCCTGCAGTCCCAGAGATGCTGACCCCCTAAATTGAGGCAGTTAGGAATATATCATGGGTACTTGGTGTCTAAAACTAGTAATCTAAAAATACAATTAGTAATTATTATTAGAATGTCTGACTCTATATTTTTAAAAATAATAAATCCTCTTATGCGTCATATTTTATAATTCTATAAATTTGGAAAATACTTGATATTGATTGGTAAAATCACGATAAATCACCTCTGATTGAAACAGCCAATTTGAAGATGCATCATTGTGAAAGCTAATATTTTTTAGAAAAGTACTTCTTTTACAGTATTTGTCGGCGGACATAATTAAATGCCAATATGTACAATAATAGGCTACAAAATGCAAAGTTGCGGTTACTATAATATTCAAAGGATGTGTGGTTATATATTTTGTGAAGAAAATACGAAAAACATGCTAAATTTAACATTGGAAACCTCATGTAGTGTGTTCATTTCCAAATTCAGTTCAGCTTGGTTAAATCTACAGGTAACTCAGCTCTACATTGAGAACACAGCAAGTTCATCTCCTAAGTACTCAAACAATGGTTGGACTGAACATATCTATGAACAGGTCGCTCGAATACATAGAGGTCTCTAAATTGACTCTTCTTGGCAGCATCACATAATATCAGCAATAGAGAATGGCATGAAAATGTGTCATTAAAGCTTACTGATTAAAGCTTACATGACAGAATGAGTTGCACGGAAATGACAACTTCACAGCAGCAGACATAATTTACTAAGCCCTTGGAAGCAAGAAATTCTTTTGGACTACAGTATGGTTTGACCTTTGACCTCCAACATCCAAAATATTGACAGATCTGGCTGGCTATATATTGAACGTGTCCACAATGACCTGTCTACAAATTGAATTTGCTCTAAATCTATCACCATTTGACACCAGCGACCAGTAGTGGTATGGAATGACAGCCATTACTGCTCCGAAGATTTGTTGTAAATTCAATAGTCTCTTTCCCCAAACTCTCCCAAACAGGCTGAAGGAAAATTTAGCTATCCATGTTTGTTTTATAATCGTTTGCTTGTCCATCACATCCACTTGACATTATCAAATTCCATTTGACATCACAACAGATGTCCATGATCCCCCTAACCATAAAAAAACACTTCTAAATCATTTAAGCTTTAGGATTTTGATGAATTCCCCCTTCGCAGTAACCTTCGCATGTATAGCATTGTAGACACACTGTAAGGATGAAAAACAACAAGGAAACGTGAGAGAAAACACTGTATTTGTCTTGATGAGATTGACTGCATCTTGCAAACTCAGCGCCTAGTTGCCTATGCAAACAGGAGGTCACATTTGCAGTAACCTTCAGCTGTTGATGCAGGCCGAGTGTCTGTGGCAGATGTTCAGCCATCAGTGACTGTGTGACATCACATACAGTTGAGGTACTCTACATGGCTGATACAAAATCCATCAGCGAAGTGTTCACAAACAGTCTAACTGCTCATCTGTTATTCATGTGTGTGAAGACAGTTCCTGCTCCTGTTAATTGTTTGAGTGCTTAAATGTGTCAGCGTAAAGAATGGTCACAGATGAACATTTCTACAATACATTCAATTTGTTTTTTCTTCTATGTTCTGATACAGAAATATTTCATTTTCACACTCAATTTGTCAAAGATGTTTTCTGCATGAAAGTCTGGTGTGTACACATGCATTTAATGAAGCCCTTCTCACATAGACTGGTCTCAAGCAGTGTTAGCATTGCGTCATTTTTATGAGGTGAGATGACATAGGGTTTTATGTTGTGTCACAAGGCAATATGCATGCATATATATGCATGTGCGTGTGCGTGTGCGTGTGTGGCTGTGTGTACTGGTCCAGACCTTTTTTCAGATTTCATAGTGCTAGCCAAATGAGATATCATGCTGCAGTTTAACATGGATACCCCACTTCGAGCGCCAGGCAGAATAACAAGTGCCATCTTTTAACATCTTTTGGTATGAAGTGGCCAAAGTATTGAATCACCAACCTTGACTTTCCAGGCAGATGCTCTACCCACTAGTCTTTGGATATCTCTGCAGAAGGTAGGCATGTTTCATGATAATACAATCTGATCTTTTACACTTGGAGTAATGCTCCAGAACTCTGCATGTGCATCAAGTGCATTAAGGTTGATATGCTTTTTCGAGTTAAGCTTTGCAATGAGCAGTATTCCAGCTATAAATGGTGCTTGTAAATAATTGAGTCTTGGCCAGGCAATCCAGTGGTTTATATTATGAGTATTTGACATATCCAAGGTTGATGAAAAAACAGAGAATACAAGGTTTCGACAAGGGGCGCTGACTGGATGTAGCATGTCTGTAAGATCACTGAATCAGAAGATTGAGTAGTACATGTCATGAAAAGAGGATTGGATGAGAACTACAGTAAAACAAACTCTAAGGGATCACTGAAAGAGATGCTGAAGTGTTCATCATACTATTGCAATGCTGTTGTGTAAGTGATTGTTGTTTAACACTGCAATGAGCAGTTTTCAAGCTATATCAAGACAGCCTTTAACTAAATGAGTCAGGACAAGACAATCCAGTGACTGATATCATGAGCAACGATCCATGCTGTCAGGGTATGCTGACATGCAATCAACAGTCACTGAGTCTGACTGCCCAATCCATTTTAGTCACCTCTTATGTCATAGATTACTGGGGAATGATTCTAACCCTGACTTCCCCTGGGGTGTGCATTCAGTGACCATATACACTAAACACAGTAAGGTGGCATGTACTGATACAACATTATCTGATGATGTTTAAGAGTGTTATCACTCATAAGAGTGGAACATATTAAACAATAAGTGTTTTGTGCTTTACCTACATCGTGGTGGTCTGTGGTAAATGGAGTCGATGTGTGACTAAAAAGTACAAATAAAATAAATTAATCAACTCGTCCAAGTGGTGCTGCAATGTTAATGAGTCTGTGACATCAGTTTCAATGCATGAATAGCATGATATTTGCAACAGATGTTCATGACAAAAGTCAACATTTGTAAGAACAGAATGTACATGGACTACTAAACACAGTATAACTGCTGCCATTCCTTTGTAGACTAATAACACTACAACAAAGTTTCTGGATGTTCGTGACAGCACAGCATATATTACTGAAATGATCCCGATACCTGTCCATACTGACTGTGCACAGAAACCAATAGACTGTCATCTTTGACTGGTGTCCTCATGGGGCTGTCATGCATATACTGCTGAATATCCCAATGTTACATTCACGACCATGGATGCAATACACAGAAACAAATGGAGTGTCATCTTTGACTCAAGTTCTGGCTAAGTTATATATCAACTAACTGGCATCAACGTCCCCGTGTTAGCTGTCATAAACCAATGGACTGCCATCACAGACTCGAGCCCTGGTTGTTTTGAATGTTTTTGTTTGATAGTTGTTTAACGCTGCAATGTTCCAGCAATATGACAGGGGTCTATAAATGGTAGGGTTACTGCACCAGAGAAACAAGCAACTGATATTAAAAGTAAAGTTTCACACCATCCAGGTATGATAACACAAAATTAAATAAGTCACTGAACCTGACCACCCGAACCAATCAGACATCTTGTACGACAAGCAATGATCTCTATTCTAGCCTGGAATCCTAATTTGCATGTGGTTCATGTACTGCAGTCATCATGAATATTATCAATACATCAAAATGATCTATCTAACATCATGGCAACATGAGCCAGATGCTCAATGACAAGATGGTGCAAAATACTTTAAAATGAAAGTTGCACAAGGATCTGTACCATGTGGCAACAAGAATCAACAATTGAATTCAACAATTTATGATTGAGCATGGGCATGGTGCTGACAAACCTAGGAACAAACCCAACTCACTCAAACTGACTCACAATCATAGGTTATCTCTCCAAGGAACGCAACTCTGCGCAGTGAATTGTGGTGCCCTATTCCACTGGCACACCCGTGCCCCCAACATTACAGGAAGCGGGACAACCAAACAAACCATTAGATGATAGCATAATGGTGATGCTGAGATTATTTCTGACAACCTTTTGAACATCCATTAGCAAGCATGCAGATTTAGAGCTCCATGAAACCTGTCTTCCTCCAGGAAAACTGTTTAATCTTCAATCCTGCTTTCTTTCTGAATTCTCAAAGTTCTTTTACCTGACACATAATCACGAAGAATATTTTGGCCATATTGTACAGATTAATAATCCTTCCTAATTGGAACAATATGCCTCTTTTTTACCCTCCATTCTCTTCACACTTTCAACACTGGTCTTCTTTACAACAACAAAATAGAGAATTATTTTTTTTTTTTTTTTTTTAAACAACCAGAGCCCGTAAGCATTATCATAAACAGAGGCCATTAGCATCGGATCTTAATTCTTCACCATTCCAAGATTTGGATTTCTGCACATGAGAAACCATTTCACACACAGCAAATCAGAGAAAGGATACCTTTAACATTAAGCAAATTGCTTGGGGATTTAGAATAAGTGTTGACATTCATCCCCTTCGTGTTGTATTGTAGTTATTGTGGATCACCATCTTGGAGTTGTCTAGACTTTCTGCTCACATCACCAATTCTCACAAATGAAATATTGGTACATGAATCCTCAACGATCTTCAACTAATGTACCAATCATCTCCATTCTCCTGACAGAAGACACTGCTTTAAGAGAGTGGGATATATCAGTAGAGTTGCAACATAATGTCTATTTCAGATCACTAAAGGTTTAGATATCAGTCAGAAATGTCTTGGTGCACATTTCATGTACGGTGATTTCATCAACTGCCTTTTCGTCATTTTCAAAACGTCTGCCCATTCTTAAAATGCACTTACTACAGCTGAAAACAAGGAATGGGCAGTGAAATTGACCCATTAAGCTCATAAAACAGCCTGATTTAGTAGTGTTGAGTGTCTGGTAGGCTGAGATTATGTTGGTCAATGCATTGAAATCCAAGGGATCACTGAAGATACAGACGCAGTGAAATTAATTACCATCTATGGTGTTCAGGATTTGGACACCTGATCTTCAAATCGATAGAGAGGGACATTTTTAGTGGAGATGGAGAGTGAGGATCAGGATTGGAAACTGAGGTTTAGGATACAGGATGTAGCATTATTGCAATTCTCATATCATTTATCAAGTCTTAATTTTGTTGTATGAAAATGATTGGGCCAAGGAAGACTGATAATAGTTTCTCTAAAAATCAATCATGATCACTGAAACAGAGCATCAAATTTCCACAAAAGCTACATTTACGGGTATTACCACAAGTTAAAGACACTAAGGGACTACGGTAAACAAGCAATTTAAGAACTTAGTGTCTGAAGTTTTATCTTTCAATCAATCAGTTTATTCGGTAATAAGGCCTCAGGCAGATACATTCAATTTAGTTTCATATCAGGTGCTACATGAGTGAGTGAGTATGTTTTATGCCACTTTTAGCAATATTCAAGCAATATCACGGCTGGGGACACCAGAAATGGGCTTCAGACATTGTACCCATGTCGGGAATCGAACCTGGGGTCTTCAGTGTATCACGAGCGAACGCTTTAACCAGTAGGCTACCCGACCGGCCCCTAGTGCTGCATGAAATAATATTTACAGGTAAGAAGAATGAAGACAGATAGCATCTTTAACATAATTGGCTAAGTTCTCAAGACAGTTTACATCAGAAGATTATAACATTCCAACTAGTATCTCTTTACGATTATTACCAGTAATAAGGTCTTAATATGGGAAATATTTTGAGCCAATATCTTAATAAATAGGGCAAACATTTTAGAATGAAATGAATTTCTTTTCAACTGTCCTTAACTTGCACAATGAAAAAAACGGAGTGTCTTATCAATGCAATCCCTCCTTCAGGTTTATGCATAATTCCTAGTTCTCCAAGGCGTAAGCATAGGTAAGCAAGGGTAAGCATACGTCACTTTTCTTTTGATAATACATTTAATAGATACGGTGAAGTTTCATCTTTTGTCTTCTAGCAAAAGTCAAATTTTGTTCTGCAGAGACACTGATATTGATGCAAGCAGTCTCTCACAAACACTAATATATTTCTTTTTCATTTTGCCTTAAGCAAAACCATTTTTTACACTAAAACTTTCTTAGAAAATATATTGCATTTTCAAGAAAGAATAAAAAATCTTTTGTTTTTGATTCTGTTTTATTTTTTCTTTGTAATTAAATTCTAGTCATTCCAAACCAATGCTACATTTGTTCATATTTTACCTTCTGCATCATGGCATCATGGCCTAAGGATCAATAAATTAAGAAATATTGTTAAGATGTTGCTTTCCAGCAAAACTATGAAAAGACCATCAAGTTTATAAAATAGAAATTCATGTCCTTTCAAGGTTCAAACTTACAATAATATGTAGAACATATAATTATTGAGTATATATACATATACTCCTAGTATCATTGTAATATCGCCTAACTCTGTCTTGGCAAGAAAACACCAATAACAGTTAGATTTAGTGACCGAGTTCAGTTCAATGCTCCATATTATAATGAACAGTTATAATTTCAAATATAATATGTATTACAGATTAATATTTGCAGAAGGCTCACAAGACATGCAGGTCCAAGATGTTTACCACTCTGTTGAAACAAGCAAGTGGTGCAGACAAACCAAGGATCATAATCTGGGTGGCTGTACAATTCAAATCCTTCACCAGCAGGTCCTGATGGAATTATGCATTGGGAATTCTGTGCTCAAGACCGATGGGTCTCTCCTGTTTTAAATCCACTAACATTATGATACCTTCGATATTCAGCAACATTGCCAAAGGTAGCACAATGCTGATAATCATTCCCCATTGCCTTTGCTCTTTGAAATCAGTGCAAAACAGATACTTCTGCTGTTTCCTGCATTATCGTACAATCCCAATAAAATCCTTAAATCTGACTGTAGAATGCCTTGCATACAAAACAAGCAGACAATCGAGGACTTCTCCTCACAGTACATGAGCTGAAGAGTACCGATAAGGAGAACCGTTCTGAGACAAGAATTAAAACACACGAATGAGAGACTTAATGAATAAATTATTGATTGCATATAATCTGACAGACAGTGAGGATTATAAAACCATGCAGGGGTAGGATCTCTGTAGCTGAAATACTAGATATGTTGCAACACACTTGCAACGGGGGCCTGTTTCAAGGACACAAGGTATGCTCCCAAAAATAAACCAAAAGTACGACTTGAAAATACAAATTAAATTGAGGACTGGGTTTCAAGAGGCCATTTTGATCCAAAAATCCAAATAACTGGACCGTCTAAACTGCTAGTGAAAATTCTCACTGAATTGGTGATTGGATGTCTGCACCAAGAGAATGTAATACTGTGTTGATTAGATTACCCAGACAGTCCAAACTGACAGCTAATATCTTGGACGGAAATGGAGGACAGGGAATCTGTTTCAAGAGGACCTTTTCAGCATATATTTAATCAACTCAACACTCTAAAGAAATACTTTACTAAGACTGAATTGAGGACTGAGCATCTGATTCAGGAGGACATCTGGTTGCATATATGTAATGAACTCGACAGTCTAAAAAAATACAAAATATTTTGGATTGAAGTGACAACATGGTGTCTGTCTCAAAAGGACACTTTGCCACTCTATTTTTATTATGACTGTCATCTAATGAATGGCCCTAATGAGTAGTGAACCTGACAACCTCTTATTACCAGCCAGGATTTATCTACCGTAGGTCTCCAAATTGAATGCCCTTGGAAGGCAAACTTGCGGGGTAAAAGTCATTTTGTTCAAAACTGGTACTTGAACTTGTTTTCCCAAATTTGAAAGTATTTTAACATTGTATAAGAACTGTATGTTAAATTATCTTCTTTACTGGTCTTGTAATCAGTGACATACAAATCACCCCGACAAAGCTATGACATTAGTTATAACTATAGTAACATGAATTAGGGAAATCTAAATTCCAGTTTGCAAATTTTTACTGACATTTGTTGCAGACCTGGGACCGAATATCGGCCTCTGAGCAGGTAATGGATCCAGACAAATCCTTAGACTATAACTGTCAAATGAAAACATGAAAATCAATAAGAATGACAGATTAACAGCTTTCAGTTTTCAAAGATGTCAATGAAATTCCATGAAGGGATGAACCCTGACCGGTATTTAAATTGATGTATAATGGTTTAATATTATTCTAATATACAGGGTTAGTGAACAGAGATAGTCAATCTGCATCTATTTAAAAACACTATAATTCTAAAACTATGGTTTTTGAAGTGCGATTAGGTAGCAATTTGAAAATTATTTGTTTTCAGAACATTTCTTCCAGCATCAGCATCAGCATCAAAAGGGTTAAAAGATAACAATCAATATCATGTAAGGAATGCATGTTCAACAAATTAAATGTAACACCTGGTGGAATATGATACTTATCATTTATGACTTTATGCATTAAGCATAGCTATGCATTATGGCATATCATGAGAACCACAATGGACACCTGCATAATAGAACAACATATTCTTCCTGTTTTTTTTGTGTGTTTTTTTTTGGAATTGTAGATACAAATGTTCATTAGCATTTTACTAAAACTATAACATACACATGAGTATAGGCCATACCCACAAGCCAACTGACAGTTTTTTAGCTTTAATATTCCAAGCCAAAGGACTACAGTTAAGTTATCTATTAAACCTTATGAAAGATATAATGACAATATATACACTATATGTATATCAAGATAGAAAAACTTCGGAAAGCATTGTTCCCCGAAGTTTAACATCAGCCCTGTGGCCATGTACTGAATCAGCAGCCATAACAGACAATATGGAAATGTCAACCATCTGAAAGAACGGAGATTAATAAGCAAAACATGTTCAAACAACTCACCAAAAGAAGAAGCAGTAGACAAAATCAGAGGGGAGATATCATGTACAACAGCAACAGCAGTATCAGCAACAACAGCAAAAAGTGTCAGAGGCGAAAATCCTCGCTGTGCTGCATGTCACAGCTCTTCAATGACTCATACAATATGGATAACACTGAACGAAAATTTGCCAAGTTCCATCACTGGTCCAGAATCTTTCACACCTGGATCCTGACTAAGGCTCTACTAGGTGAATGTAAGTCTCCTGACACTTATGTCTGTACCCTGAGTGATGCAATGAAGTCCATACGTCGTGTCTGCTGCCACCACCGACCTACTAGGCCTGCAAGTGAGTGGACTGCTTGCGTACAACATCCATCTGCGATGGATCAATACTTTGTTTCTTTGTTAGGAGTAGCGAGTGACTCGTCGCAGTGCCACAATGGCCACATCGTCAGGTAGATGTTAGCATTGCTCATCTGCCGGCTACACTGTAATTATTTTGGGAGAATTATCAGTAATTACTGACATTGTAAGTTGTTACCAAGATTAGCTCCTTATGGAAGAGTTATTTTCGAATGGCTGTTACAAATGGCACAGATGACATAAATCATTTGGAAATACTCTTGACAATTTCCCATGGAAAAATCAATATACCTGCACATTTGGATTAAATATGACACTTTAAGATGGACAGAAATGTTTAATGTGGTGCCTCTTACAAATAACTTCATTGCAGTCTAATTCATAAAAAGCTATGAACACACAATGCCATTTAGAAAGTAACAAATGTTATATTAGGGATAACACTTTCTTAGTAAAGTACAGATTCTCGTACTTTCATAATAACCTGGTAGAAAGCCACCTTCTCTAAATCTGGACGGAAGAACATTAACTCAAATACAGCAGGTTAATTTGATCAACACCTTCAAGCAGTGGCAGGAAATAAGGGGGGTTTTCTGCCATTGTATTTCAATGAAGGGACCCTGTATATCTTTAATTTTTAACTTGACAGTAATGAAAAGGACCCATTACGTAAAAACTTAAATATGTTTGTTTTGCTTTGAGGACCCAAATACTGCAGTCTACTCCCCATTTCGTCAATGCATACCAATGCATATACACATAGATCAGGTGGTAAATTTTTTACAAACAATGTTTGAGTTTTACATAGATCTAAATTAATGTTTATGGAACTGAATCTAAAATATCCCAGTAACAACACATTGTTGTATCAATGTATCGCAATACCGAAGTGTCACATAGTTAGACAAATGTCAATTACAGTAATAGTTTGAAATATTGGCCAAGCTCCTCTTCCAATTGTTATGAATCTTCTGCACTTTAATGGATTTCTGCATCAAGCAAAATGATCTGAGCAGGAGTCTGGAAACGGTCATATGCGCCGAACATGTCCAATTGGGAATGTCAAAATGACTGATTTAAAATATTGCTTACCGGACATTTAAATTTTTCTGTCTGGACATTTTTGAAAACAAACAACACTACCTTCAGGGTCCAAATAATTGATGACCGTTATCGCATCCGTTCAACCAAAGATATATATACATTGTATATACGTCTTTGCTTCAACGAATTCCGGTGAATAAACAGGTATAACAAACTTGGTCAATATAAGTATGAAATTTGATATAAAACATCACTAGACATGATGATTTACCATTTAAAATGTATTTCCTGCTGACATTTAATAGTCAACCGTCCTCAAATATGACTTTTAGCGAGCCATAGTACGGCATTTATTATATGTGTATCCATTCTCTTGCATCTAAAGTTTGTTTCAAGGCATCAATAGCAGTAATCTGACCGTGGTTGCTGTAAATAACGGTGAGTTGTGCGATCTACCAATCACTTCACATACGCCGAAATTATTGTAAACATTATTATAATTCTTGAATGAAATATTGAATAATATTAATAAAATATATTGCAAACTCTAGTCCAGATAAACAGTGAACAATTTTTTTATTACCAGATATTATAATGAAAGGATTAAATTGCGTACTTCAGTTCGGATTTGTTGACTGGTATTTGTTGACTGGTGTTATGTGATCGCGGTGATCAGCTGATAATGTTTTCTGAGATGGGGGAAAATATCATGTTAGTAACTTTTGGGAGCCATGCTTTACCGCGCCCCATAACTGAAGCTTGCAATAACGATAGAACACTGTACGTAACAACTTTAAATGTGTTTGAAAAGTTATACAAAAATACACTATTTGAAGGGGCTGTGTCCTAAATGCAAATGTCCGACTGGGATTTTAAATTTTCCGGACCCCTGGATCTGAGAACAGAGAATTTTTGTTGTTGATTTGTTGATTGGACATCAGATAGTCACTTTCACATTTGTGTATCAGGACTTTCTTTCTATAATATTTTTTATTTCCATCATAATTCATATATTTAACAGTGTTCCTGTAGTCTGTTCACATAACAATCTTGAGTCTTGCTTTTTTACAGGAAGCCAATGTAATCAATGTAATCATGGTAATCATATAAAGGTCAGGTACAAAGACTATGCAGCCTTATACATCACTGACATTGCAGCTACCATGCAACTCAACTCTTGATAGGGATATTCTTATCATCTGACATAAACCCAATTGTTAAACATATATTTATGCTTGTAATATGGATGAATGCTTACCATATTCAAACATTTTGCCAGTTCTTATATGTGGCGGATTGTCTGAATAAGGAAACAAAATGGTACAATCGCAGTGTTGTAAGATGTTATGTCCGATTCTGTTGATCAGGTCATCATGCTGTTTTGCACTAAATAATTATGTTTTTGTGCACTCGTTACTCTCATTGAGATTAGTTCTATTTTCAGGTGAGGTGAAATTGGGTGTAACCTTGACCCCGACAGCATCGTACCCGGACAGCAATGATCGTTGATAATAATTTTTTCAATCACTGGCCTGTCCAGTCCAGACTTGATTATTTACAGATGTAGTCATATAACTGGAATATTGCTGAGCGAGACATTAAACTACAAAAACTACCAAAAAAAATCTCTCAGACGCAGTATAATGACTCTGAGCCGACCATTCCTTGTTTAAACTCTAAATGCCAAGCACAAGGCAGGGTAACAGCAAGTGCCATCTTTTGACATGACCCAGCCAGGCGATCGAACGACTGACCTCCCGCTCTCTGGACAGATGCTCTATCCAATACACCACTACGTGTTAGGATCGTGACCATATTATTCACTATCATCTTGGAATTGTGGCACTAAGACTCCTGCCCTGTCCTAGTCACCCCGTAAAGATCCGGGTTAGAATAGGTTTTCATTAACCCATGCTTGCCTTAAAGCGACTATGCCTGCTGTAAAAGGCAACTAAACTTGCCATTAGAGGCGACTAACAGGAACGGCTAGTCATGCTCCCTGACTTGGTTGATGCATGAAATTGTATCCCAATTGCGTGGCTCGATGCTCATGATGTCAATAACTAGATTGTCTAGCCTAGACTTGATTATTTACAGACCGCTGTCATATTGCTGAGTGTGACGTTAAACAAAAAACAAACAAACTACAAACAACAAATCCTGTCCTAGTCAAACATTCATTCAGTCCTATAGGACACAAATCAGGTGAGTTGTATTAACCTTGTTTTATAGGTTTAGCTACTTTGGCCTCATGTAGAAGACATGGGAATTCAGCAAGTCAGCAACATTTTGAAAAATGTTATCGAAATATGTCAAAAATTATGGACACAGTTAATATGACAGACCCCCAGTAACCCACGTATCAGGCAACTAAATGTGTGGTCAGGTTCAGGGTCGTTCAGGTTCCGTAACTTGGTTGATGAATGATCACCAAACCATGACGGTGTGCGATGTTGCTCGTAATACCAATCACTGGTTTGTCTGTCCTTTTAATGGCTGCAGTGATACAGCTGGAATATTGCTGCCTGCTGCTTCATACAACAAACAAACATTATCAGTATACAACATGAGAAGGACCTACGCGTATAGATCATATTATTACTAAAACTATCCAAAGAATAAGAATTATCACAGGGAAGTTAATTTATTCTCAAGTCACATTCTTAAGTCTATAAATTATAAAGATTTTTGTTTTCATATTTTCAGATGCAGACATTTACATAAAAGCAATATGGCTGATAGATAAGAGGCATTCTTCTTTTACAGAAATCCTGGACAAGTTGAAAGGAAAATGCAAACGAGGTGATATAACTGTTACCATGGCAACTCAGCAGAGATTTCATTACAACTTTTCTCAAAGTGAGCAGATATCAGTATTGAGAATAGACTCAGGGACAACAACATCCACACTCTCAAAAATCAATACAATATGATTTAGTCCAAATATGTTGCAGAGCAAAATCCATATACCTTACACTTTAAAAAAAAAATAAAAACTGAGTTTCAAAGTAACAAGGAGTTGATGATATTTTAGGTTCTTTTTTCTTCATTAAATGAAATCTCACATGATTAACAAACACTATGCAGAGCATTGTCTTTCAGAGCATTGTCTTTGGTAAAGAAATACAGGCGATAATGAGGCGATGATAAGGTGGAGAACATTTTTATCATGACAGTAATGAAATATGTTTTGGGAATGCAAGTGAGAGAGCAGCCTGTACAAAATACATTTTTTACAATTAATTTACAAGATACCAGCTGTGGCCTGTAAATAAACAAGTCTGATCTGAAAAACATGTGATAGATATTATGACCAATGATCCATGCTGCAGGGCTTGCAATCAACAAATCACCAACTAACCAGTCCATTTAGTCACTATCATGGGGACCGAACCAACAAACATCTGCTCTCCAGACAGATGTTCTATCCACCTGATCATGTAGACAGTATGTAGACATGGTAGATTGTGAACCCTATTAAGCAGCATCAGAAATTGGCACCAGTCCTGTAGTCCTTGCCAAAGTGCCCAATAGTTAAGGTATCATAAGGACTAGTAGAAATTTGCCATTTTTAAGAGTCTTGCTATATGTTATCATTATAAGGACTAGTGGACTAAAATGTTAGTTTCTACCACTGTATTAAGGTGCTTGTTGGTGATCGTACAGTACAACTGTTATGAAATGCCCTTGGGAGCTGTTTCTGGATGAAAGTACTAAATATATTGAGTATGGCAGTTATTTGTTATTACAGTTGGACTTCACAAGAAGTGTGAGTTTAAGCCATCAATTGACATGTCTAATCAATCTGATACACACAGCTGTAAGTCCTGGGCCAACTGACCAACAATCAATACTAAGCTTGTATTCTTGTTACTTCTCAACTGTTTATTTTCATAATATTTACTGAATATCATGGTCCAGTGAATATTTTGATTATTATTTCATGAAAGAGTGAAAATCAACAAGAAAGAAGAATGTGTATTCACTCATAAAAACAGAAGTCTGCCCCCTGCTTTTTTTTATATATTAGTTTAAGTTGTTAATGTGTTTGCAAATACGAAAAAGAATTAGAGTTAAAACATTCAAGCATAGATTCTGATTAATGCATTATTGAAGCAGCATCACAGATGATGGCAGAGAAGACAATTGAACTTGTAACAACAGATTCGATGATAGTATTGTGCAAGTAGATGTACCCACAATTAATAATCAATAGCTTAATGCTCAGTAGAAAGACTCTTAAGAATTTCCAAATTGTTTCCATGGAAACTCAAGAAATTTAAAAAACTAAAAATTGAGAAACATGAAAAGACAAAAGTTGAGCATGTGGTCATTTCACATGTATAGTTTCATGCAAACATATTCATTGCAAACAAAGCCAAGAGTTGTTTGAGACCAAGTCAAAATTGTTTCCATGAAAACATAATAAAATAGGATTTAGAAAACTTTGAAAATAGCAAAAGCCACCACTTAAGCAGAAGAGCAATGCATATGTCAAGTTTTGTTGAAAAGTGTTCAAAGGTTTTCAAGTTAGGCTCCAGAAACGAACCCTACCCTGAGCTTAAGCTGAAATTGTTTCCATGGAAAATCTAAATATAATTGAGAAAAAAATTAAAATAGCAAAAGGCACCAGTTAAGCTAATGAGCAATGCATATGCAAAGTTTCATTGAAAAATATTGAACGGTTTTCAAGTTATGGCTTGCGATAGGATGTGAACGCTGATGCTGACAGGAACCGAGCCAAAAACAATATGTCTCCCCTCCCCTGGGGAGGGGGTCGGGAGACATGATTGATGAACACAAGTTAAAGTGTTTATCATTGAGTCTGTTTTAATGATAATCATCATCATCTGTCAATATTATTGTCTGTTTATAAAAACCCCTCTTTTTAACAAGTCTAAAAACAATAACAAAGCAAATATATCAGCTCATAAAGCATCTTAAACTTAAAAAAAGTAATATTCCTCAAATATGCCTATCTTCCACCTGTAAACTCCAAAGAAACATGACCAGCTCAATTTGTCTAATGGACACAACTTCAGCCTGAAGAACAGGAGGATGGTAGCTTTATCCCCGTCCACGCGACACCAAAGACGACAAAAGATGGTACTTGATGTTACCCTGCCTATCGCTTGGCATTATAAGGGGATAAAACAAGGACTCATCGGCTCGGAGTCAGCAGTGGTTATCCATGTTAAATTGTGCATGGAATCTCAGTGGGCTAACACTATGACACCAGCATTAGTCTGGACTAGTACATGCAGTCCATGTATGTGTGTATCAACAAAATAATCTTCAATGCAATGTTAAAGTTGATCCCCATTTCACCTCACCTTCCCCAAATATATAACTGCTTCAAAACATGTACATGTTAGGGAGAGAGCTGGATTGGATTCAAATAGGATATACAGATGTGTTTTCATATCTTCTAGTGTTATTAACATTAGCAATTGGAAACAACGATGTTTAGACACATATGAAACATAATGTTCAGAAGATATTTGGTTCCATTTCCATTCAAAAACATTTCTTAAACCAGTCCAATTGCAGCGCACAGTCCCATTCAATTGGGAATCCTGCACAATGCTGCTTTGAACAGTATTACGATTTTGTCACAGTTTGTGAGCTAAATGCAAGAAGGCCATAAGAGACTCAGGTCAGAGACTTTGCAATTTCATGATCCCCATGAGCTGGAGTTTACAAACAGAGAACCATTATTTGGGACAATCTAGCACTTCAAGTCTGAATCAGTGGACTTAACCCATGATCAGCAAATCCTTGCACAGCCAAGGGACACAAGTTAATTCAAAGACAATCATCTATAAATGAAAGCATACTGTACAAATTACCTATCAAAGTATGACACAGATTATTTCAATGACACAAAACATATATTTGCTGAAACTAAACCATGATCAGAAATAGCAGAGCATGTTACAATAACCCCATCAGACCAGTCACATGCAAACAATTCACTCCATGGAAATGGCCAGCAAGATGCATATGCCACAGAATATGGCAACAGACCAAGCTCGCGGAACCTGCTTTACATCACTTTCGACTTGGCACTTAGCAACACTGAGCTCCTAGGTACACTGTCTTGCAGCATGGAACTGCTACACCGCCAGGGCAAGACAGATATCTGCACAGTAATTAGCATCGTAACTGTACATATTGCAGTCCACAGAACCACAGCATGGACAACAATGCATCAGTTCAGACGATCAGACTATACAAATCCTCTAAATAGATGTGCAAGGTTGTGGTAGAAGGTATTAGACAACAAGTCAAAGACCCCCAATCTTTACTTCAGGCTAAAGAAACATGTTTTGGTCTGACAAGATACTGTCAGGGTCTTTACTTTTCAGGCAGTCCAATGCCCAGCTTGGTTGTGAACTAATTACCTGTATACATCTTACACAGCTGCTGTGTAAAGAATACCTAGCCGGCTCGTTCAAAACATATGTATAAGAAAGGGTTCAGCCACCAGTTCACACGTTACTGGGCTTTCTCCTTATCCATTTTTTACAGATTATTCTCTACCATCTTTCACCTTCAAGATCAGAAAAAGATTTTTAGAAACTTTCCTATCTTATCAAAACATTCAAAAGTAATTTCACATCCATTTTTTAAATTTACATCATTTTTCAGTTATTATCAGGTACCACCTTGGCAAGATTCCATGATATTGATCAGTCACATATGGTAACTACACTATAAAAGTGACATTCAAAAGAAGTTTAGATGTGTTGGATCTTTTTTCAATAATATCTGATGCTCCAGAAAAGAGATAGAAAGTCATTGTAATACCTGTAACCTTTAAATTCAGATATTTTTTAAAAGGTTAAGACCATATCTTTGAGTCAGCCTACATTTGGTTCTCCCATAACTTCAGGTCTGTGTTGTGAACTGCTTGTATATTTAAGAAATAAACAACTCCCCTCATCGTATATTCTCCCTGCAGTGTTTTATTGTAACCACAAGTCGTATATTTCTTTTATGAGATATCAACATTATGTACATCCTCTTGAAGGATGTTAGTTAAAAGTACATACTTCAAAAATATTTACCCGTATTTAAATAATGATAACTCCCAGGGTCCCTGAATAGACTCTGACGGCGGCTATGTCAGACAAGTCCATTTTATGAACAGGGTTTGGTCTTTCCTGCACATTCTCACAATTTTCACGTTGATTATCTGTACCTTTTCTCCCAATACTGATTGGCATTTCTCTCTCAATTATGGAAACGACCGTTCGGCCATTGCATTCATCTAAGTTGCCCAGCTACATCTAAGGGGAACAACACTCTTGATACTTCCCTCTCAAAACAATGTTGTCCAATTTATGATGTCATCAAGCTGCGAGTGCATGTTCGAATCAGCAGGAATGACGTCATGATAATCATGAAATAAACCACACTTCGTTCTTCATTGTTCTTTGCCACTTATCGTGTAGCTATCTTATATTATGGTAGAAATGTCAGTCTTTCATACATCTACAAGACTCATAAAAGTATTATTTATAGCTTTATTGTGGTCCTATTCACTAAATTTACCACTGTTTGTTTGTTTGTTTGTTGTTTAACGCCGCACTCAGCAATATACCAGCATGACCACTGAGAAAACTTAGCACATACCTGGTTCAGCAGGATGGAAAACATATTTCCCTAAGGATATGAGTGAGTGAGTGAGTGAGTGAGTGAGTGAGTGAGTGAGAGAGAGAGATTTTACGCCACTTTTAGCAATATTCCGGCAAAATCACGGCGGGGGACACCAGAAATGGGCTTCACACATTGTACCCATGTCAGGAATTGAACCCGGGTCTTCGGCATGACAAGCGAACACTTTAACCAATAGGCTACCCAACCGCCCAAATTAAAACATGATCTGACCTTATAACATTTTAACTTTAATGTAAAACTGTTGCTTGGTCATAATTAAAATATAAGTGAAAGTGTGGAGCTACACACATAAGAATTGTTTCATGTTTTGCCAGAAACTGATTTGGAATGAACAAAATTAACAAAACGATCTACAAAATTCAATATTGTGTAACTATGTTGCAGAAGATGAATTTTCTTGCACAGATTTTTATCTCTTTCTGCATGAAGTTTGGAGAACTCTTTTCTGAAGAATATATCATTATCATCATCATCATCATAATCATCATCTGTATGTACAAGTTTCAGTTTCCATCTGTTCAGCAATTTCACTATAAACTGAGAACCAGTAAGTAAGTTTGATTTAACCCTCTGAATGCCAAATTAGTTTGAAAAGTGAATGTTGTGCAAGAACCATAAAATTACACAGAATTATAGAATATTTTACTTCCTATCCAAAGGTGTAAACTTAATTGCAAATATGGGACTGGTTTGAAAAACAAATAGTGCTTTTGTCATTTGACAATTTGATGTAAACTGTAAGCAAACACAAACCTGCCAAATATCTGAACGACATAATGATATATCAACTTGAGTAGTATATTGTTCACGAGTAACCAAACTGTCTTAACACATTTAGGTATCATGACATAAGACCTAATGAAATCATACTTCATAAAACACCATCTAAATAAAATAAAATCTTAGTTCTCGCCACTGCTAAACAAAGATCTGAGGACATCCCATTACGGGTAACATCAAACCAACCTTTCGCGAACTTTGCCCGACTAATGGAATGACTGACAAGCAGTTGACAAAAGCCAATCAGAAGGCAGCTTTCTCATGCTTTACGGCACTAGTTTCAAACTGGTGACTACACTTCTAAATATATTTTGACAAATTCTTGATTAAAAATTTTAAAACTGAACAAAGGAACATTTTGGAATGGCTAATAGATGGCCTAGATAATATGGATTCAGTCCTAAAGACCGTAACTGTCGTTCGGAATACCCTTTCGAGGTTGCATGATTAGGAAACAAATTCTGACTGTCACTTTCCTGATCTGGCTAGCGACGCTCTGATTGGTTGGATGAAAGGTCGTTCTAACGTGACCTGTAATGGGATGTCCTCACAGCTTTGTTTGGCAGTAGCAATACCTAAGATCTGATTTTAATGCGACTGCATAAAACATAAACAGTAATACTATTACTATTTACTAATATAATTACCATTACTAATAGATGGCCCTATCTAAAACTTAAATTAGATCCCTGCATTCACCTGATATGTTCGAGTAATTTGAGTGTAATACTTGTTTGTTTGACGTCAAGGTTTGTTTCATGGCTATGGCAATGTCAGAGAAAGACGACACTCGTGTATTGATTGATAAAACAGAAGTATTTTGGACACAACATAAATGTGTGTTTCTTACAACAAAGATCATGGCTTGAAATAGATAAAAATGAGATAGGATCTTTTTCATCAAATACTCAAAAGAATATTTCTAAACTAAGAAAAATACTTGTAATGTTGGACATGTATGTGGTTATTTCTCTTCATTCTTTGTGTACTTTTATTCACCCATCCTCCACCTCAAAGAAAATACTAACTACAAAAAACACAGGGTTTATAACGAACACGCTTATAACTGACAGATATAACAAAAACATTTTTTATCCTGTCCATGCATGTGCTGCATATATGCTTATAACAAACTAACGTTATAACAAATGAAATTAGTGGTCCCTTTGAGTTCGTTCTAACCATAGTTTACTGAATGTACAATAATGTTACCCATGTTGACGTATGATGTCACTACCAATGACAAAGTTTTACAAAATGGTGTGATTTTTAAAGTAGGGACTTTTGTTGATCAGGGATCATTTGTACATAAATGTGTCCTGTAAGAAATTAGAAACAATCGGAGTATTGTTATTTATTTAGGGTTTGCATTGTAACCAACAGAATAAGAATCAGTTGGAAATGCAAATAAATATTACTGTTGTTGTACATGATGTTGCATTAGTCATTGCGTCATGCTGAAGTGAAACTGACACTTTCTTGAATTTAACTATTTTACAAAATTTACAGTTTTTATTCCTTAATTCTTGCTGTGCTTCTTCCCATGAAAATTCTCAAAATGTGAGCCAACATATGCAACAAGTAGACGAATGCATCTCTCAAAATAGGAGAAAATGATACACAATGAGAAATCTGAATTTGGCTTTGTTCACATGAAAGTTTTCCAAGCTGAATGCAAGTACAGGAAGTTGTTGCTCATAAAGTTTTGTGTTCTTACATAACTAAGTGTTTGTGGTTTACAAGTAGTTGTTGAATAGCAATTCAGGACTTTTTAAATACATGTTCGTGTGTAAATATGTTTTCCGAGCATAGCATTAGTTTTCACACCTGATCTATTTCACTTGATGTCATCTAGATGATATGTATTAGAGACAAAGGCAACTTAACATTAGATGCTAAAATGTTTAAGGAATTTAGGTATCACAGCTGTGTGTGAAATATATGTGATGTAATAGGCCTCTCTTAACTGGCATACAAGAAATGTGATTTTGTAAACATCAAATATAGCCTTAAATTCATTTTGGAGTTTTCGAAACAATTCTGCTTTTTGGCATTGTTTCAGAGAGATTATTAGTAATTTGATAATTCACAAATACCTGTTATCACCACTGTGCCCCCATCTTCCCGAGGCAAGGGAGTCAACTGACTGTTAAAGTCCAGTTTCTACCCAGAGCTCCAGATAAGCTTTTGGGGTTGTGGGTATTTTACCCATGCATTTAAAAATCATTGGGAATCAGTAATTCTATCTGGGTTTTCAAATTTCTGTTACCCACTAGTTTTTACACATGTGGGTATTTAAGTTAAATATTTAAAAACACTATTCATCTAGTCCCTGAAAACTTCTCAAATTTCTGTTACCCACTAGTTTTTACACATGTGGGTATTTAAGTTAAATATTTAAAAACACTATTCATCTAGTCCCTGAAAACTTGTGGCGTGTGGGTTCGAATGCTTTATAGGACTAAAAAATACCACGATACTTCCACAAGAAAGTGTGATGGCAAATGATCATGATGTAACTGTCATCGTGGAGTTTGGCAAGGTTGACGGAATGCCCGTTTATAATTTCAAAATAAGTTGCTGATTTGCTAAACGAATATGCAGGGTTACTTCACAATATTTTGATGATACGTACAAGTTTTATTTTTGTAGCGTATCTGTAATGTTCGTTGCATATTTGATACGCTTGGATTTTATTTTACTGCATATTTCTGCATTTCTGATGTGTATTTTACGCATGATACGCAGCTTATCTGGAGCTCTGTCTACCCTTGCTGAACTAGCCTGGAATTTCTGGCCTCAATCGTAGCCTCACCGGTGGCTATTACAAGTTATGTCCCTCCTATTGAGTAATCAGATCCCACCTCAAATATCACTTGCACTGCTTTAAACAAAATGGCGGCACCCAGAGAAGACGACCTGATCGATAATCAAGGTTTATATTGTAATATAAAGGGTCTTACTTTGTGAAGTGTATCAAATCATGTGAGCACCTTGATTAAAACCATGAAAAGATCTGGAAAATATATGTTGACACTAAGTTGATGGTACACAGGCTTTGCAAATTCTGCAATCAACAGAAATCTACACACCAGTTTACAAACCGGATGTCAATTTCATTACGCGATTTTGATTGGACTTTGCAGAGACTTGCTAGTCCAGCCAAAATATAACATCATAATTCCAGCTTAGTTTGTCAAGGGTTGAAACTGGACTTTTATAGTCATTTAACTCCCATGCCTTGGGAAGATGCCGTGCCCCCGTCATAAAAGAAAATGTTGACGCACAACCATGGGGACAAGTAGTGAATCCATGGTGTAATTGTGCTTGGGATAATGGCCCTGGCAATATTCTTTTCAGATATTATCTCAAACCAGAAACTCATATATTTACAAATGCAAGGAGTAAAGGATTCATTTGGAATCATTAAAAACTTTTATATTTGTTTGGGTGCAACAACATATTTTCTTCACTTCTTTATTCTAATCAAAGATAAAAATCTCCCTACTCCCTTTTTGACATTTATAACCAGGATCAGCATTACCGGGACCAGCATTACCGGGATCAGCATTGCTGGGATCAGCATCACCGGGATCAGCATTACAGGGATCAGCATTGCCGGGATCAGCATTACAGGGATCAGTATTACAGGGATCAGCAGTGCTGGGATCAGCATTACCGGGATCAGCATCACCGGGTTCAGCATTACAGGGATCAGCATTGCCCGGATCAGCATTACAGGGATCAGCATTGCCAGGATCAGCATTACCGGGATCAGCATTACCGGGATCAGCAGTGCTGGGATCAGCATTGCTGGGATCAGCATCACCGGGATCAGCATTACACGGATCAGCATTGCCGGGATCAGCATTGCCCGGATCAGCATTGCCAGGATTAGTATTACCAGGATCAGCAGAGCTGGGATCAGCATTGCCGGGATCAGCGTTACCAGGATCAGCATTACCGGGACCAGCATTGCCGGGATCAGCATTACTGGGATCAGCATTACCAGGCTGACAAAATATTAGACTAAATTGTGATCTGATATCATTAAAGAATAAAAAAGAAAAGCAGTCCCTGAAAGAGATGTATGGACTACTTAAGCACAAACAACAATTTGACACTAACATCAGATATTGACATCCAACAAAATGAAACACACAAGAAACTCACGACACTGATCAGACAGCTTCATTGACAACACTGTGATGTGGGACTTACAAACTTTAGAATCCATACTTAACAAGGACTTCAGACACACATAGTGCAGGGATAGCTTTGTTAAATGAAACCTGACTAGTCTATGTGTCTCACGAGACAACAGTCTAGGAAGCTTGATGACCGGATGAAAGTTTAAAATGACTTACCTTTTCAGAAGCTACTGAGGCAAATTTTGTGGCACTCGAGGCCCAAGATGATAAGCCCTGAAAGTAATCACATGTCATATATAGTGTACAGAGCTCCAGTAAAGTTTTTAAATCACTTAAGTATTTTACTCACATGTTATCATTTTCGTTTTGTATTTAAAAAAATTCAGTTTTCTTTGCATATTCAATATTCTTTGATAGGGTCCAGCCTTAAGTCTATTTTAAGATCTATTTATACTTATAAAAATCTTGGCACATGAAACTCACACCAGTGACATTTCAACTGAAGTTAAAACAAGTGAGAGGTAGCGCAGCAGTCAAGAACATGTTTGTGATACTTGCATACACATTCAAATGTCAGTTTTGCTAAGGAGGACACAATTTATGGATAACAACTTCTATAATTACTGTAAAGGCGACATTTCAGTAAAGATCCTTATATAAGACAAGACTTGCTTGACAACGGTATCAGGATCTACACCGAAACGTCATCTTTACAGTACTTAATGAAGTTGCTATCCATAAATTGGGTCTATTTTGTCATCGGTCAACTTCTATGTCATGCCTATCAAATAAGTCAGTTCTTCGGTCAACTGACCAGCCTCTGGTCAAAGGAGATATATATATATTGTGTGAACTTCACATTCAATATGTTAAACAATTATTTTTTATTCAATATTCCTTTGCTCTCACCCATCTAAACATTGAATGATTTGGCTTATTTGTAAATTGGAACCTGTCTGTTGGAATGAACAATTGTCAAATAACAACATATAATTAGAGTCACATGCATGTAATGCCCTGAAATGCCCTACACCTCCAAGACTTTGACCATTTTCACTGACCGAGGAATACACTGACTAGTGTTATCCATGCATTGAGTAACTAATTCTCTCTGAAGTCCTATCTAAAAATCCTTTTTCTGACTTTAGTTTTCTTCAATCTACAGCAATATTATTGATTATTGTTCATAAACTACCAGTGCTTAACTGATGTCATTGCTCATGACAAAGGAAATCTACATACTGATGACAGTGACGACATGTCGAAGAGAGCTTCATTCTCCGGTTCTATAGGGCTATTTCCAAAACCTACATATTTCCCTCCTTCACTGGGCTTCAGTCCTCTGAAAGGAAAAGAAACATTTTTGGGTTTCAATAAATGTTAGTTCCACTGTGCAAGGATGTCAAATGAGCTGTTTCAAACAGAGGTAATTATTATGATTTGAAACCTCAGAATATAAAATACTTAATCTGATTGGTCAAATTCATGGTAGAATAAAACTTGGACAAGGAATTTGAGACATCAGTCCCTTGGAATGGAATAAATATTGCAGAAATAATTAATAGTTTACAACATAACTTGTCAGTTGACATTCACAAAACATAACTCCACGTAAAATAACATAACCACAAATCATGCAAATATCACATCAGAACAAGAGGGAGGGTCAAATTGGCTAATGATTCATATGAATCATATCAATAATGAAATCAAAATTGCTGAAATCATGAAAATATCTTGTTAAAATCTGACGAAAGAGTAAATATTAAACAATTGCAATAAGCGTTAGAATATTGAAGAATTACAATACTGAACAACACAAATGTCAGATCACAAGATATGATTAGATGCCCTGAGTTGTCCGAAGCATGGTACAAAGTATGCAAACTCACTACCACCTTCAGGGTGTCCCATGTTAATCAAGGTCAGACATTCAATAACTGTAACATAGTACAAAACAAACTTAAGACAAATCCTGACCTGACAACTGAACCTAAGGATCCACAAAATACATGTGTCAATAACAACAGCAGAAAGTTTTCCTTTGGGTATTACTTCTGAAGAAGAATTTCTGTGTGATAAACGTATATATCAAAGCAGTCAAAGACATTAAATCTTTCACAATGTTTTTGTGAGCAACTACAGTGCATGTGTAGAGATGACATGACACTTTGACATATATACAGTAAAGTAAGGTTATAACGAAATCAAAGGGACCATTAATTTAAGTTTGACACAACCATAGGTTGATGTTCTGATAGGATGATTGTTGACGCAAAAGCAGCTCCATGATTAACAGTTTGTTGGAAACATAAGCATTGTCATCGACAGACTACCCACGGAACCATAAACTATATAGTTCGTTATATCCATTATTTCGTTATAAGAGTGTTCATTATATCCATCAATTTAATATAAGATATACAGTGAACGGTTGGAACAAAAAAAACAGTTTGTTTAAGCGTGTTTGTTAAAACATAGTTTACTGTACATGTCAGGGTTCCCCCTAGACTCCAATATCTGAGAATCACCTTGACTCAGCCTATGAATTTTTGTGAGTCAAAAATATTTTTTGTGAGTCAAATGTTTTATTGTATGATTAATGAAAAACTAGACGTAAATTTTAAGATGTTTGCATATATTGTCTTCAGATAATGTTTATGAATTAAGTTCAGGTGAGTAATTGTAATATTTTCATTCCAAAGCTGGTAAACAACATAGTTATTTTGAAATTGCGTCAGTCATGACACAGTCATTTATTTCTGGACGTATTTTTCCTTAATTGAGAGTCCTATACGCAAGAATTCTGCGTCAGGGGAACCCTGACATGTAGAGCATGAACTCCACATACACTGCGTCACACTCAACAGCAGTCCCCTGCTAAAGGAAATGGATTCTTCCCATGCATGTTAGACTTGCACTAGTCTTTAAGGCAATAATCATTAGTTTAAATCATTACTTCTAAGAACAAGTTATCCTTATAAAAGACTTTCAGCCTTGTACTGTCTATTTATCTAGACTTGCCTATTATAAGGATAGATTTACTATACACCCATGGACTTAACTTTCAGCACAGCCTTGGAGCAAGGCTTATTGCATGCATACTGTCCCAAAAAGCAATGATGACCCAGATTTGGTTTCAGTTTGTTTAGCAGTAGACTGTACTCACTCTGGTCGTGCAGCGTTTTCAGCCATCCTTTGATCAAAGAAATTCTGTTTCTGCTGTCTCATTTCATCACTACAAAATAAAAAACATCAAGACATTTTAAAAAATAGGCCTTGGTAAAAAGTTAACCAGTGAAGAACATGAGTGTGATCTGACGTCCTACATTTGAAAATTGATAACAACTTTTATCAGATGTCTTCAACTGACTGAGCATTTATATTTTTCTTCTGAGGCAACATGGTGAAAGATCCATCTTCAGTTGCAGGCTTAGAATTTTTTTAAATCTATGCCCATTAATGATATTTTAACCTTATACAGCTAAGCGGGTTCTTAGGGTCCTTGAGGTTTGTTGATGTTTCCTCTTATAGTGTTTGAATCTTGGGATCCCCTAAATCTAACTTTTAAAATTTTGGGCTACATGACAAGGACCCCTTGACTTTCATAATTCCGCACACAGCATACATGCTAAATGTTGTGTAAAAGTGCAAGTGATGTAGTTAAAGGTCATTTTTAATTCATACAACAGGCAATAATTAGGTAATCTTCATGAAATGGAGAATGGTTTTGAAAATTCAGGGCTTTTCCGAAGCACATTATCCATTTTCAAGTACTTTTCATTGCAAAAGCAACATTGAAAGGTGTTCCAAGGCAAATCTAAACTCCAAAGCCTTTTCCAACCTGTGTGTTCTCTGAATACACTACCTCTATAAGGTTGGTTGGTTGGTTTGCGGTTTAACGCCACATTCAGCAATATTTCAGCAATATGACAGCAGTCTGTAAATAATTGAGTCTGGACCAGACAATCCAGTGATTAATATCATGAGCATCGATCCACGAAATTGGGAACGATAACATGCATCAACCAAGTCAGCAAACCTGACCACCCGATCCCGTCAGTCGGCTCTTATGACAATCATAGTCGGCCTCTATAAGGGTCGTCATGATTCACTGATGCATCATGAATTTACACCTGAGGATACAATACACATTTCAATTCTGTATCGAGAAGGTAATATTTTCTATGTTTTGTAATGATTGCTAACTACTAGGCCTAGCATTACCCTACCATTCATGAGGAAACATAATGCTGAACCGGTCATGCAAGTTAAACACCAATTGCTTGATTGTAACATGTCCTATTGGACCATGGAGAATTTCACACAAAATGGCACAAACTGACTTTGACGATACATATTGTATCGTCTCTCAAGTATCGCAACATGTATCAATAGATGAGGTAACTGTATCATGTTGCCTTACCTTTGTGTGAGTGAGTGAGTGAGTGAGTGAGTGAGTGAGTGAGTGAATATGGTTTTATGCCGCTTTTAGCAATATTCCAGCAATATCACGGTGGGGGACACCAGAAATGGGCTTCACACTTTTTGTACCCATGTCGGGAATCCAAACCGGATCTTCGGCGTGACGAGGGAACACTTTAACCACAAGGCTACTCCAACGCCCCTCCTTACCTTTGAAAGTTGATGTTATCATGGTAACTGTTCTGCAGATCTCCACTGCTGTGACTGTTAGTCATGTTGCTGGATCCCCCTTGGTCCATACTGGACAGACGGGGCTGTGAGCTGGATGACCCCAGGCGGGGCTGGAATGGTAAATAGTTTCTAGCCGGGGAGGTTTCAATACTCCATGTCTTGCCTTCTGCCTCTGTGGCGACCTGGAAGATGATGGGAACATTGGTCTAGCTGACAACCATCTTTAAATGTTCAGTGAAACTGGGCTAAGACAACTGCATTCATTCATTGAACTTGCCAAGGTCCTCACAGTGATAGCCCATTCGCGGAACTCTCTATACTATTGCTGCCATGGTTGGAGTTGAACCCGCCCAACTGAATGACCGTTATGTTTACAAACAAGTGACGACTGTTGTGTCGCCAAATACACTTACCCCTCCTAAATTATTTTCTTTGTTTGTCAATTTGAATTTCTATTTCATTAAAACTATCATGTAATTGATATAGAAAGAATGTAAGGGAAAAGTTTTTTTCCATCAGTCTGCAATCTCGAACCAACATGATTATACAAACAACAGAGTAAATTTATCTGGAAAACATGGTCAGTCGTAAATCTTTTCAAAATGAACTATGATGGCATTCCCAAAGAGATAAACAAAAGTATGAACGCTACTAGATTTGGGGTTAGAGGGCAAATTTCAAGATTCTTGTAATGGCTATGCCCACACTGGTGGCAGTGATGTTACTGAGAGTGTAACAAAGGTGTCACACGCTAGGAAGGAGCTTGTGAACTTGCAGTAAAAGGGAGACAATCCAAAAGGGAATATTCAGTAATTATCTCCCCTTTCCAGGAGCCAATTTACACTCAATCCTGCATCACGTTCAACATCGGGAAAAATCCATCAAGGCGCTAATTTCTATCACATGACCATGGTGACACATCACACAATCTGGAGTATCTGGAGTTTGAACTGTATCCCCCATCCTGTTGTACTTCTCACTGTTGTTCATCCCTAATGTATAACTACCTTATCTCTCAAGAGGGCTGCAGCCTTAGTGTTGTACTTCTCACTGTTGTTCATCCCTAATGTATAACTACCTTATCTCTCAAGAGGGCTGCAGCCTTAGTGTTGTACTTCTCACTGATGCTCATCCCTAATGTATAACTACCTTATCTCTCAAGAGGGCTGCAGCCTTAGTGTTGTACTTCTCACTGTTGTTCATCCCTAATGTATAACTACCTTATCTCTCAAGAGGGCTGCAGCCTTAGTGTTGTACTTCTCACTGTTGTTCATCCCTAATGTATAACTACCTTATCTCTCAAGAGGGCTGCAGCCTTAGTGTTGTACTTCTCACTGATGCTCATCCCTAATGTATAACTACCTTATCTCTCAAGAGGGATGCTGCTTTAGTGTTGTACTTCTCACTGTTGCTCATCCCTAATGTATAACTACCTTATCTCTCAAGAGGGCTGCAGCCTTAGTGTTGTACTTCTCACTGTTGTTCATCCCTAATGTATAACTACCTTATCTCTCAAGAGGGATGCTGGTTTAGTGTTGTACTTCTCACTGTTGTTCATCCCTAATGTATAACTACCTTATCTCTCAAGAGGGCTGCAGCCTTAGTGTTGTACTTCTCACTGTTGTTCATCCCTAATGTATAACTACCTTATCTCTCAAGAGGGCTGCAGCCTTAGTGTTGTACTTCTCACTGATGCTCATCCCTAATGTATAACTACCTTATCTCTCAAGAGGGATGCTGCTTTAGTGTTGTACTTCTCACTGTTGTTCATCCCTAATGTATAACTACCTTATCTCTCAAGAGGGCTGCAGCCTTAGTTTTGTACTTCTCAATGATGCTCATCCCTAATGTATAACTACCTTATCTCTCAAGAGGGATGCTGCTTTAGTGTTGTACTTCTCACTGTTGTTCATCCCTAATGTATAACTACCTTATCTCTTATTTTATTTGCACCTTTTACTAAATATATTTAAAATAATAATAACCCTAAGAGTAGCACTTCCGTGCAGATGATCACATTGCCAGTTATTTTTTTTCACATGGAACAATTTGACCAGTCACCATCGAGGCTCCAACGCACGTGATCGTGAGAACTACATGTTGACATAGAATCTTTGAACTACTACAAATAAGATTTTTAGCGAGTCAAAGTATGGCATTTATGATCTATGTATCCATTCTCTGTCAACTAACGTTCATTTCAAGACGTCAATAGCGGTAATCTTACCGTGGTTGCCGTTAATAACATTGAGTTGTGCAATCTTCTAATCGCTACACACACGATTTTGCCGAAATTAATTAAAACAATATAAACAGGAATTCTGAATAAATTAATGAAATAACTTACAAACATAAGTCCAGATATACAATGAACACTTTTTATAACCAGACAGTGTTACATTAACTACATGATTAATTTGCGAACTTCAGTATGGATTTGTTGACATATTTCTGGTGTTACACGCTCACAGTAATGTCTTTGCATTGGGGGCAAAAAACATCAAAACTCATTATGGCACACCCCCTTCTACCCGTCTGTGTTTTTTTTCTTCAAAAAGTGTGCATTATCCTCAAGCAAATACGGTACCTTATCTCTGAAGAGAGCTGCAGCCTTAGTGTTGTACTTCTCACTGATGCTCATTCCTTCCTGGTAGTCAGGCTGAGATTTGAAGAACTCCTTGGTCTTACGGTTCCCTCCTGCCTTCATCTTCTCCAGCTCTGTGTCCTTCCACTTGTCCATCGTCACTGACCGGACAAAGCTGCAATACCAACCAAACCATGGAGATTGGACTTTTAAAAATAAGAAACGAAGCTGTTTCATTATGGATGACATGAATTGAACCAACAACCTCCTGATCAGTAATCAGGTACTCTAACCACTAGACCGCAGAACTCTTCAATAGGAGGTACCATGTTTTGTGCATACTTCCGGGACGATTTTCAGTTTTTTCAGTTTTCATGCTTTGAGGTGCTGTGTGAGGTTCACAGTGTGAGGTGCTGTGTGAAGTACATGCTGTGAGGTGCTGTGTGAGGTACATAGTGTGAGGTGCTGTGTGAGGTACATGGTGTGAGGTGCTGTGTGAGGTACATGCTGTGAGGTGCTGTGTGAGGTACATGCTGTGAGGTGCTGTGCGAGGTACATGCTGTGAGGTGCTGTGTGAAGTACATGCTGTGAGGTGCTGTGTGAAGTACATGCTGTGAGGTGCTGTGTGAAGTACATAGTGTGAGGTGCTGTGTGAGGTGAGGTGAGGTGAGGTGAGGTGAAATGGGGTTTAATGCCGCGTCCAAGATTGTTGCACTTATATAGCGACGTGCATGTACGTGTGTTTGTTTGTGTGGCTGCTTGTACTAGTCCGGACTGATGCCGATTTATAGTGCTAGCTCACTGAGATACTATGCCGCAGTTTAACGTGAATACCCCACTCAGACACAGTATACTGACTCCGAGCCGACCAGTCCTTGTTTTAGCCCCTTAATGCCGAGCGCCAGACAGGGTAACAACAAGTAACATCTTTTAACGTCTTTTGGTATGAAGCGGTCGGGGATCGAACCCTGGACCTTCCGCTCTCCGGGCGAACGCTCTACCACTAGACCACGGAGGTGGTCTTGCCGTGTGAGGTACATGCTCTGAGGTGCTGTGTGAGGTGCTGTGTGAGGTACATGCTGTGAGGTGCTGTGTGAGGTACATGGTTTGAGGTGCTGTGTGAGGTACATGTTGTGAGGTCCTGTGTGAGGTACATGCTGCGAGGTGCTGTGTGAAGTACATGCTGTGAGGTGCTGTGTGAAGTACATGCTGTGAAGTGCTGTGTGAGGTACATGTTGTGAGGTCCTGTGTGAGGTACATGCTGCGAGGTGCTGTGTGACGTACATGCTGTGAGGTGCTGTGTGAAGTACATGCTGTGAGGTGCTGTGTGAAGTACATGCTGTGAAGTGCTGTGTGAGGTACATGTTGTGAGGTGCTAGCAGGTATCCAGGGATTTTCTTGGGAGACAAATGTAGTGGTGAAAAGTTCCAAATAATCACAGAAACCTTTTATGACTTAGAATGAGAAAGAGAAATTTGTCACTGTTTATAAGTTGTAGACTAAATACAAACATAGTGTTGACAATGGCACGAAAATATACTTTTGCAACAGGACTAAATGACTACAAAGTAAATGTGTAACAATTTGAAAAGAGACTGGAACAGTTTTATCCTCTGAATCACTTTACCTGAGATGTACTCCAAGTCCTCGGTGTTTGCCAGAACACTCCAGGCAGATCCAGATCCCATAACTGACACTCACCCACTGTGGGTTATGAGCTCCACACTCAAAACAGTTCTGAAATAAACATTACCAGATTACTTTTTGTTTTATTTGTTTGTTGTTAAACTCCACACAATTGGGTGATTCTGGACCAGACAATCCAGTGTTGATGGTGATTGACATCATGAGCATAGATCTACTTATTGGGGATACGATGACATACATCAACCAAGTCAGCATGCCTGACTAACTGATCCCGTCAGTCGCCTCTTATGACATGTATAGGTTACTGGAAACCAATTCTAACCCACATCTTTAAAGCGTAGCCGATAAGGTCTGTGATGACTAGGGCAGCCAACCATTTCAGGGATTTATATAAACCTGCTCAGAGGCCAGCATTCAGCCCCAAATCAGTAACAAATGCCAGTAAAAATTCCGAGTTGGACTTAAATATTTCCCAATTCATGTTCATATTGGTAAACAGACAATCCAGTGATTGACACGATGAGCCACGATCTACTCAATTGTGATCTGATGACATGCATCAATCAAGTCAGCTATTCTGACCAACCGATCGTCGCCTCTAAGGACATGCATGGGTTGCTGTAGGCCAATTCTAAGCCGGATCTTCATTAGGTGGACATAGTCATGATAGTAGTGTGATATTAGTATAGAGCATGTGTGGGATGAAATCCACTAGATACCATTTGCGATTTGGCATTAGAGTTGCAGAGAATATGGCATTCCACAAGCCTTCCATGCCCATTTGATAAACTCCATGCGCTGCGATGCACTGCTTTTATCACTGCTCATAGTGGGCAGACCTGTTATAAAGTTTGTGACATTGTTGCTTGACCCCTGCACCGCATTTGGCCTTGTAACATCAATGTCATGGACATCAAACATCCTGCTCTGCCATCTTCTTATGATCTCAATATCAATCTGTTCAATTTTATATTGAATTGTCGTTGTTATATTTTCAAATTTAGACAGAATTATAACAATGCGGAGTTTCTTTTTGTTGCTAGTATATTTATGTCTTAACAGAAAGCTTTGGTTACTCCCTTCAGCATATTTAGAAGGTGTTCACTGATATAAGAAGACATTGTAATATTAATACTATGTCTACATACATCATGTACATCCCTGTGTGATCTTACCCTGCTGGATAGATAGGGGCCAGAGATATTTTTAAATCATAGCAGTGAATCCTAATTGTTGGCATTGGTCCGTGGTACAGTAAATTATTTCAGATTTGTTAACTCATCATGAAGAGTGTTGATGGCAAATAGGATAATGAGTGAGTTGGGGTTTACAGCACTTTTAGCAAATTTCCATCAATATCATGGCAGGAGACACCAGAAGTGGTTGGTTGGTTGGTTTGTTGTTTAATGCCGCACTCAGCAATATTGCAGCTATATGACGACGGTCTGTAAATAATCAAATCTGGTCCAGACAATTCAGTGATCAATATCATGAGTATCAATCCACGCAATTGGGATTGATGACATGCATCAACCAAGTCAGCGAGCCTGACCACCCAATCCCATTAGTCACCTTTTACGGCAAGCATGGGTTGCTGAAGACATATTCTACCCCGGATCTTCACGGGTCACACCAAAAGTGGACTTCACACATCATGCACATAGTAACCATATATGGCGAATTGAACCCGGACCTTTGGATTGACAAGTGAATGCCTTAATCACAAAGTTACCCTTGCCCCATTAGGGCAATGACCATTCTGAAGTGAATAACAAAACATAATCTTTCACATGTTCAGTTGAGTACTGTTTTAAAACTAGTGATCAGGTCTGTGACATCTTACAGTGATGGAAGTTAAGGGAGGTCCTAGCATGCCTAGAGGACCTGTATTTTTTCTTAACACTTAACCATGTTAACAACTGGGTTGTGACAAGGACCCTTTGACTTCCACGCAGAGTCTGAAATTACTGCCTGCCTGCCTGCCTGCCTGCCTGCCTGTGGCTGGTAACATTTCTGTTGGGCTGCATGAAGGTATCTTCCACCTGTCTGACTGTCTGGCAGATACTTTTAATGCAACTTATGCACTCCTTGAAGATTCCCAAGTAACACTTATGGGTCACCTGCTTGACTTGCTGGGTTTTATATTAATTTCAAACACTGCTTCCATGCTTAAGTTTGCTGTCTTAAATACAGTGGATGTAATTTGATGAGAAAGAAAAAAACATTATGACAACTCCGGTTTCAAATGAACTGAGATACATATTACTAGTAACACAGACAAAAGTAATATTGTAGATCATGATAGATAACTAGCTGGCAATGAGAGGCACTTTATTTATATCATTGACAGCTGTAACAGTAGACATAATAGAAGATGGGATTTTATTACTTGCATGAACAGATCACCCATTTAATATACATACAGCTGTGTTACACATTGTGTACTACCAAAGCATGTGATTATGTATTGCAGGAACAAGTTTCACTAACAAATATTGAAAACTCCCAACATCTCTGGGCCTTTTCAATGACATTGCGTTTAGAGATGATAGATCACTAAGAGGAACTTATGCACACTCGATGACCCCTGCAACTCTGTTGCTTGGCTGACGTCACATGGCATTGTTTCGCTGGTGGAACTTCTAACAAAGTTCCACAAATTACGTAATAGGACATTGTGACGTGATTGTAAACTTTGTCATGTTTGTGGTGCAGTGACATGTCCACAAGGCGATAGTAGTACAACGACAGTCATAAGTCTATGTTAAAGTATGGGAGTTATGATAACCTTAGCACTACAAACCCTGAATTCTAAAGGTAGGGGTTGTATTTGGTATTAAATAATATATGTCAACTTTTGACATGTTTGAAGAATTATTCTATTAAACTCAATTAGATTATGCTGTGTTTGAAAGCATTATTATAAACGGCAAGTAATAAATAAAGGACTAAACTCATTCACGTGTACCACAGATTTTATGAAACTCGTGAATAAATCTGGTATCTCACATGCTTTCACTCATCAGATACCAGAACTATTCACTTGTTTCATAAAACTGGTATTACACTGGAGCTCGCTTATATATATTCAAAACAATAAATTCTAATCAGTGCCGAATTACGATCTTGTTAAAATCCGATCTTAGTTCTCACTGCCACTAAACAAAGATCTGAGGACATACCAATACAGGTCATGTCAGAACGACCTTTCATCCGACGTATCAGAGCACCACTTACAAGATCGGGTAAGTGAAAGTTGGAATGTGTTTCCTCATGGAGCACCATCAACAAGGTTTACATGAGGCATGATGAGGTATTCCGAACGATAATAAAATTTCAACTTTAAATGTGGGAAATGTATAGGGCTATCATATCATGTCTATTTGGTGTTTATTACTGAACAGATGGGACAAAACACAGGCAGGCATCTATTTCCCATAATTTCAGTTATATATTCCTTCAAATACTGGTAATGGAAAAGGAAATTCGGATACAACAAAAACATCAGTTTGCAACACAATCTGCACATTGAACCCAATAAACATGATGAAGCATATTACAACAGGCAGCCAAACACCTGTGAACCAGTCTGATGTTTATTTTAATTACGGTAGCTGTCAATCAGTCACTTGCCTGGAAAGATGGTCCACTGATCAGCAGTTAACAGTCCTGTGCAGGCCTGATCATGTTAATTATGCTTACTGATCTCTGATGTTCACATATATATCTTTTATGCCTTTAGTCCACCATCAGTAGTTATTGTGAATACACCCCCAGTACAGAGGGAAGTGAAATCACTGGATGCAGCTACTGAACATATTTTCCAGTTATCACAATTATTTATACGTATCAATGGAACTAGTGAAATTTAACAGGAACAACCAATGATAACCAACTTCAATTTCTAGAAAAAATAAACAGCGTTGATTTGATAACCAAACCAATTATGGCTGTCCCTGTCTTTAACATTGACAATAGCTGAGTGAAAGAAATCTGTTTTTTTTCAGTTTGATTCGGGATGTATCCTGTTATTTGACGGACGAAATATTGTTGTATCATTTGTACCAGTGATTGATACCAAGTAAGGAGGTGCTTGAGAACTTTGGCAGTTGTATATTAGAATTTACGGCTAACATTTATCATGTTCATAAATGAATATAATCTAATATTTTTTGCATTGGAACTCCATAACAAGGACTTTCTTTTACTATTATGCTTAATTTGAACACTATGTATTGTTGGGATTTTACATTTTCTTTTGCATTGGGTCGATTATTTGTGATAGGACAGGGATGTGCAATTGCTCTGTGGGTATCTATGGGTTTATAATAACTAGTTCTCTAAACATATCTTTGAACATAAAAATGAGATAATGGCAAAAGACTGTCAAATTATGTTTCTTACTGACAAAATTTGTTGAAATCATCATTAAAATAAATATCAATCCTGTAATCAATTACATGATTACTGTAATAACGGACGTATATTATATTGTATATATTGTATATGTCTTTGCTGTAATGATTAAGGATGAACATTTTTTTCATGTTTGTACAATTTCAGATAGAGGAAAATATGTGTTCAGGGACTATTTATATTTTGTATTATATACACTCTAAGGTAAATCCTTTTATCTTGCAGCTGTCATTTTTTCTGTCCTCGTAAATCGAGATTTTCTTGAAGACCATAAAAAATGTAGAATGAAAAGAACATTTTCGACATTATTCCTGGACACGAATATACAATAACAGAATCAACACTATTTCTGACTTTATATCAACTAACCAGATATATATCCTAAAGAGAAATCCCATATTGAAAGTTAGCAGGTGGCTGGTCCACAATGACATCACACGTGAGAACGGCCACTGACGTAAACAAATTTATTTTACCCTCACCAACAAATATTACAACTTACATTGTTGTCATCTTTAATCTTCAGATCCTTTAGAACCCGTCTAGTTCTTGGACTAGCCATATTCCCGTTTTCTTGAAATCACAAATTTAATTGATTTCTACCAGATATTTTCCAAGGCGTTGAATAAGTCAACTGGTGAGTTGTCAATCCGCCATCAATGTACTAGAGTAAAGTGGTTTGTGTTGTTTTCGCACAATGAAGATGTATTATCACAGGTGTCATCCAGAAATGACAAGAAAATCAGATTTCAAAAGATGTAGTCAAATATACTGCCCGTAAATATCCGTGTTCAGTAAAAGGAGATCTTTAAGTTTGTAATACGAAACTACAATATGAACCTGTTCTTTATAAAATGGCGGCCCCCTGAAGTCAACAATGAATAGCACGAAGTAAACAGGGGGAAAGCCGCTGATTGCCGATGTGTCATGATGTGTGTATTGTTGCGCTATGAAGACTGAAGATATTTATTTGCTGTACACCAGACAACGAAACAAAAAATGAAGAAGGAACCGAAAATTGATAATCACCGTCCATACAAAATATGTACGTTTCCATGTTTCTAAATTTGAAGTTACCAAAACTCTCCCTACTCGTAACTTAACAGCTGCTTATTAGTACACTCCCTGACTGGAACTGTCATTTCTGTTAATCACCCCCAAAACATGATAAAGTCATACACTGGACCCAACACTGGATTTCAAAACGTACATAAATTTCGATCAAACATTTATCAACCACAACTGTGTTATAGCATTACCATTTGCCATAGACTTGGAACATAATTGATAATCATCATAGAACATCTTGTATATCAACAAAATACTTCTAAGTTTTGTTATCAGCACATATAGTTTACAATAATATAACATCGGAGGATCTTGAATCAAAGCATTACGTTGCTTCACTCCGATAAGATCCATTTTTGAAATGAGAGAAGTATAAATGCAAAAATTAACAGAAGAAATGATTCTAGGACACATTCCATTTTTTCGACTTTTGGTTTTAGCAGAAAATGTATATCTGCAAGTTTTCTAGTAATTAATATTGCCGCCATATTGAATAGACAATATGGGTTATCTCCCTTGTCTTGAGGTGTACAGTGATTGTAGTGTGATAATAACATACATTGGAACTTGAAGGCATCACTGAAATATTAAGTAAAAGGTGCCAATGAAGAACTACATCCCTATTAGGAAGAGTTACCGTTCTTTTCACACATGTAAAATAAACCTACAAACACACTGTATTTTGAGTGCAGTATTGAAATTGGATTGCATCAAAGATGTGTACAGATGTATATATACATCTTTGATTGTACCTAAAAACTTTGTGTTGTGCCTGGACCTGACAAAGAGCCCATATTAATTAATCCATGAAAAGTTTACATGCATCTCCATCATGGAATAATGAACTGTTTTCAATTTTTCAATGAAACCTCTGCATATTGAACACACAGGTGTCTGTCTTAGACCTGGTAACATGGTACTATGAACAATACAATGACTTCATAAAAGGAGACAATAAAATGCTGCTCCAAAGGCACACCACTTTATATATGATATTGAATAGCACTTGAATGAAAAAAGACCACATATAATTGTATGTATGGACATGATAGGAAAATTGTTGAAATCGAGAAATATCAAAAGGAGGAGAATATTTGGATGTCAACGTCTTTATTATGAGGAACAGAATGTTTCTGAGTATATGGTTTCTCCTTCATCAGGTGAATGAATGCCATGAGGCAGAGAGCACATATATATGTACATGTAAGGACAAAATTAATAAGATAACAAAAGGTGGAAAATAACAAAGGGTAGAATGTAACAAGAATGTAACAAGGGAATATCATCTCACCAATCTTGCTAAAACTGAAAAGCATACTTTTAGCATCAGTAAGGTAGGATGTCTAATAATATTATTTCAAATATTATTATTTACTTGGATAAGATATCTTAAGATATTACATTTGAATACAGACATTTCAATAACCTTTCTATTTCAGCCCATCAGACACTTTGTATCACTGCCATCAACTTCGAGAAACAATCATTGATTGTAAGTATTATTAACTTTTGTTACAAAGTAATGTTAACATTAATTGGAAGTTTCAAATTAAGCCATTCTCATTTCAGCTCTTCTTTTGTATTTCATGATGTCAAAAATCATAAATATAATGGACCAGAGAGCATAATTCATGATAATTTATTGTTTGAATTATGTGACCTTAATGGGATCTTTTATATACTTCTTTTTGTAAACACTTTATATCCAGGTTGTTTTTATTGACAGGGTTATGTGGAGCTGAGTCTTTATCCCCAGAAGCCAGACTTGCGGAGGATAAAGATCAACAGTAAACAATGCAGTATCCTTTCCTAGTCTGATCTTTTAGTTACGACTCAAGTTAATGCGGAATCACTGGTCTGATATTAAGTATTACACAATGGTAGACCCCACACAAGCATTCTAGTAATGCACCATTAACCCGGTCAGCAGTTGGGGTTGTGGGTTGCTTGAGGTTAGCTCCTTGTATTGAAATTTTAGGACATAAATTTTCAGTTTTTAACATTCGGGCAATGACATGGACCTTTTTTCTCACAGGCTATATTTCAAACATTAGAAATTGAGGTAGAACATTAATGTGCATGTATTTAGACATGTTGGTTAAAAAAATGGCGCATTAACTTATAGAAATTAGGATGTTTTCATTCATATTATAGACGAACGTTAAATACTCTGAATGCAGACCAGTGAACTTCCTTAACAAGCTTAGGAATCTACCGAGTATGTATCAATGATACCTGGGAAGCGGCCTTCCTCTACAATGACCCAACACTGGAGATCTGTCAAGGAGATGCCAAACAGTACGTGTTAATGTTCATTTATGTCAAAACACAAAGTATTTATAACATTGTTGATTTTACCGTACCTGTTTATTGGGGAAATCATGTTGCGATTGTGTATGAAATAACAGTAAATTGGTCATACTACATTTGCACTATGTGGGGAATGAATGGGTTACCAGTATTCTATATCTGTCTAAACTTTGTCAGTTTGTGTGTTGTTTAACACTGCACTCAGCAATATTCTAGCTATATGATGATGACCTGTAAATGATCAAGTCTGGACTGAACAAACCAGTGATTGATAGTATGAGCAACATCCCTTGCTGTCGGTCCATGATGACGTGCACTCAGTGCAGTCAACGAGTGACCATCTGATCTATTTAGTCTCCTCATATGACAATCATTGGTTCCTCTGGACCTATTTGAACCCTGAATCACCATTGAGATGCTTGTTTTAAGAGATATGTAAACCGAGCAATCAGACTGGACACAAATTGTAACCACTTATCCTCCTCTTTCTATGCTTGTCTCAAGAGATGAGTAAGAGGAGGAGTGGGCGGTTACATTGGCCGGACTGTATGTCATTGTAACACTACATGGATCAACATTTGCTTTCCTTGGAGAAAATGCAGTTATTTACAGGTCATTGCTGATATTTCTGGAATATTGCTGACTGTTGGGAAAACAACATTCATCAACTAACATTAACATGTCATAATATTGAAACCACCAAACAGTCTCATTTGTTGCAGCTAATGAGAAAATGATGTTTTCAGGCGGAACCTTGACTTTTTCCAAAACTGTCATCTGTCGGCCATGACGGCTGTAGAAGCAGACAATGCCAATGGGGAGGTGACAATCAGGCTCCCCCAAGAAGCCTTCCCTTTAATGGCAGGTAAGACATATTGGCCTTTGGAATTCCTCCTGTAATTTGCTGAACTGTTCTGAATATTACTTACTACATCCAGGTAACATTACATGAAGCATTGTAATTTTGCAACACATGGCCTTTCATCATGCATATGGTAATTTTGGTATTAAATAACGATGTTATATAACTGAATCAAAAATTAACTTTGTATATTTTAAGAAATATAAGTTATTCTCTTTCTGGTGAGTTACTCTGCACAAAACATGAACTGAAGTGAATGAACTCTGTGATTGTCATAATTGCAGAGAATGTGTTACATCGATGATTATTGTAATTCCAGACATGCGTGCCATAAGGATCTCCATTGAGTTTTCACTTGACAGCCCAAAAGGAGGTGTACATTTTGTTGTGCCCAACATTGAAGGTAGTTTGGCTGAGAGGGGAGCTCATATGTTCTCCTATGGCCATGAAAATTCATCAAGGTAGTGTGTACTGTGGTGCATGAAAAGTTGAGAAACAACAGGTTAATTACTGTAAATCTCGAAATTAATGCGAGCATGAATTAAATGTGAAAATGCGAGTGGTCTTTGCTCGCATTAATTAACATCGCATTTGTGTCTCCAATGACCTTCCAACAATAAGACAGCCTCACTGCACACTTTGGATAGCGGAAATACCAACTTGAATATAAACACAAACACAGTTTAAAGAGCAGCAATTGCAACAAATATATAACAATGTCATTCAAAGAATGGGAATTACACATTAGGCATCCGGTGAGTTATCACTGCTGGGGTCAAAAGTTCTACCCACTCGTGGTGTCAAGCTTAATGTAAAGATATGTATCATTCTACTAGGGATGGGGTGGGGTGAGTCGCATTGATGTTGAGTCACATTTTTAGCTAGGGGTCAGCAGTCATATTAGTTTGGAGACTTAATTTCCAGATTTACAGTAATTAATTGCTGTTGGCAGTAACTCAAACTGGCAATAATATTTTTTGGGAATGTCTTTTAATATATGTGTGTTTTGAAACTTTATAATCAAGACATTATAAGAGTTGTTTCGCCTTACTGAACAGATATTGGTGTTCAGATTCGTCAGTTTTATTGACACTTTATTAGTGAACATCCAACGTGTCAAAGCATTGATCCGTCTATCATGTTTTTGACAATCAGTTGTTTTTTTTACCTGTAACAACAAATTAGAAACATTTGTGGATTGAACATCATCTATATTATGTGCCTTGTTCTGTACTTCAGACATTTATGACTTAAGATCTAATGAATGGAAGATGCAGAATAGAGTTTTAATTGTTTATTCTTGTGTAGTTGTCAACATAAAATATTTTATGTTAATCAGATTTAACATTCAAGTACACATTCTCTGGGGGAAGTAAACCCATTGTCTGATTACCTAACATATATATCTTCTTCTTTTTTATCACAATATTTTTTTCGGCAGGCTATGGTTCCCCTGTGTGGACACATTTTCAGAGCCGTGTTCATGGAAGCTGGAGTTCACTGTTGACCGAGAGATGACTGCTGTGTCTTGTGGGGATCTGATTGAGGTCATCTACACACCAGACATGAAGAAGAAGACCTTTCATTACTACTTGTCAACACCAACCGCAGCCCCGAACATAGCCCTGGCCGTTGGGTACGTCAGTGTTTAGGAGTCAATGTATTCAGGGATCAGAATCTTCCATGGATCTGCTGATTTATGAGCTGGGACTTTTCAGATCCAATATTTATTCTTGGACTAGGTAGAAAATACATATATGGGCAATCATAGATATGTGAACTAGCTGTTTGTTTTGCAGCCCATTTGAGATCCTGGTTGATCCCAACATGCATGAAGTGACCCACTTCTGTTTGCCCCACCTGTCGTCAGTGCTGAAACACACCACCAGCTACCTACATGAGGTAAGTCCTCCTCGGGTTCAACGTGAGTACAGGCAGTAGGCAGAAACCTGCACAAGGTGAGCAAACTGGAAATCTTCGTTGGAAATATCTTATCAATATGATCTGCATTCTGCATAGGGAGATAGTACGCTGATGAATCAAGTATAGATCCTGGTTACAATTTGTCTTCAGCAACCCATGCTTATGGTGAGAGACGACTAGTGGGACCTGGTGGTCAGGCTCGCTGACTCTGATGATGAAAATCGTCTTCATATAGCTGGAATAGTGCTGAGTGCGGCATTAAACAACAAACAAACAAACTATAATCATCTGCATCTCCTCGGCCTATTTAAGTTTCTTATGTGAGTTTGACCGCCTTTAGTGTCACCTCCATCATCCCCAACCTAAAGATGTCTTTCATTCCTAAATTACATTGTTTCTTCCAGTCTTTTGAGTTCTACGAGGAGCTGCTGTCCAGCAGATATCCCTACTCCTGCTACAAGCAGGTGTTTGTGGACGAGAGTTACGTGGATGCCTCTTCTTATGCTACTATGACCATCTTCAGGTAGTAAAAAGTTGTGAATTAGGCTTGTATACTGCTCAAACAGAGAAAGGGATACACTGTTCTTAGAGCAAGCACACTGTAATATCATGGCGGGGGACACAAGTAATGGGCCTTGCACATTGTACCCAGTTTCTGCAATTACATTCTTCCATATCACATAGACTGGTTCCCCTTTGTTTTGATTTCCGTATGTTACTGAACAACTGCACAATTGTTTGCAGATACATGTACAACAAAATAACATGTAAGAGCTAATAAGATGTTTGTTTGTGATTACATTGGCAGTGCTGAAAATAGATGAGATAACTAGAGCCTAATCATCAGCTTAAAATGGATTTTGAGTAAGGGATTGCGGTTGAGGGGTAGGTGCTTGTGCCCAATACTCAAAACGCAAAGGAAACGAAAACACACAATAGAGGGACTGACCCAGATTAACATGTAAAGTGTGTAAAGAAAGGGAGTCCTCCTGCAGCCCACCATCCCTCAGTGTAGAGTCAGCATGGTGGTGGTTTGTAGAGTAGCCATGTTGTTTCATGACACATTTTCCCTGTTTGTTCCCAGTGTTGATCTTCTTCATTCATCACGCATCATCGACCAGACCTTCATAACGCGGCGGCTCATGGCCACTGCAGTTGCGGAACAGTTCTTCGGTGCCTTTATTGCCATGCAGTCATGGTAAGCTTGTCAGTGTTCGATCATGGTCTTCCAAAATGATGGAAACATGATTTTAGTCTGTTGTTGTTTTGTCATACAAATGTTATCAAATCCATGCTATGGAATCATGTCAAAATCCTAATCTGAATTTCTGTGTAATTGGGAGCAATTTGACATATGGCATTTTTGAAGCTGGTTTACCATGAAAAAAAATCTGTCTGGTACAGGTTTGCCACACCCTTGATTATGGACTTACAAACTTGAATCATTTATGTGGAAGTCCCGTGAAGATCCGGGATAGAATAGGTCTTCAGCAACTCATGTTTGTCGTAAAAGGCAACTATGCTTGTCGTAAGAGGCAACTAACGGGATCGAGTGGTCAGACTCGCTGACTTGGTTGATGCAGGTAATCGATCCCAATTGCGTGGATCGATGCTCATGATATCAATCACTGGATTGTCTGGTCCAGACTCAATTATTTACAGACCGCTGTCATATAGCTGGAATATTGCTGAGTACGACGTAAAACAACAAACCCCCAACCATTTATTTAGAAAGACCGTGTAAGTATATCCTTGGACCCCAGAACCTATTCCACAAAGCATATGTAGTGCTACAACTGTCGTAAGGCTTTGTTAAAGTATAGGAGTTACGATTACCTTAGCGCTAAGATCGCTTTGTGGAACGGACCCCTTAGTCATTTTATGTAAGCATATTGATCGAGTAAACTAGAGGGACAAAACACTCCTAGGAAAATATTTCAAAGTAATTATAATTACTATGAATCTATTCTTTGTGTTGTCATTTTACTATTAGTATAGTAAGTGATGAAAAAGTTTGAAACATCTTCATGTGGCAAACCAGGTAAGTAAATACTTTCAACTTAGTCCCCTTAATCGCCTGTATCTGTGTCTGAAAGTGATGATGGTGTGTTCTTGCAGGAATGATGCATGGTTGCCAAAAGGAATGGCCAACTATCTTTCTAGTCTGTTCATCAAGAAGACGTTTGGTAACAATGACCACAGGATGACTATTTACAAGGTCAGTGTCAAAAGCACCCTCCATTATCCATTGTATTATTATCCATTCTATTTTGATAAATACTCTGGACCCATCCATCACCAAAGCTTAGTTTCCATCCAGTTAGCACAGAATTTCCTTGCTCATGAGCTTCAAATGTCTCTTCTGAATGAGTTTGGCATAAAAAAAAATAATTTAATCTTTTGCAGCCTTTTACGAGCGAACTCTTGATATTATTTTAATCATATTAGAACACTTATACATATTCTGTTAACAAGCAAACATACTTTCCTAAGAATAAAGGTAGGAAGAGGGAAGTCCTTTGCCATCGGCCCTGTTGTATTGGAGAGATGAGTTTAGTACTGGTGATATAACCCCAATCATGTAAGGACAAGGTAATATGATTTTTAGAGTTGTGTCATTCGAATCAGATTCAAAGTGAAGCTATGGTGGCAAATGGGTTCATGTTAAGTTACAAAAAATAATAGTCTTGGTTCTCAGGCACCGCCCACATCATCATAAAGTTTGCCGCATGTTTTGTTTTTATTTCCATTTTTAGAAAAACAAAAAAATCATTAAATATTCCAAGTCCAACATTAGTCAAATACGAATTCCAGTATTTTACTCACCAAGGAATAGATTTATGTAGGGAGGTCCTTCCCCAGGTTGATGGTACACAACTGTTTATTTGGTTACATGCTCGTTTGACCACCCCCCCCCCCCACACACACACACACTCACCTCAAAAAAAGAAAGAAAAACAGCGCCGGCCCGCAATATATTTTCATAAAAGCTGTTCCCTGAGAACAAAATTTAAAAAAAAAGAATTTTAATCCTTATTTACAATTTTACACTGGAAAATAAAGGATGTGTCAAAAAATGGCTATGGTTGGCCATCAAAAGATGGTTTTATTGGTTACGAAGGATTAAGTTTTATTATTAAACACACTGTGTCAAATCTGTTGCGGTGATCCTCAAACAGAGAGAAATTCAACAAAATAAAGGTTCAACCTTGAGGTGAATCCTACATGGCAGCTGACTGTGTGTTCCAGCATCTGCAGGACGTGTGTGAGTACGAGGGTAAGGTCGGAGGTCTGGTGCTGGACCCAGTCGGCAAGGAAACCAACCAGCACTTCTCCATCAAGAGTCCTCACACAGTGTCACCCAAGTATCTGGAGGTGTTTGTCAAGAAAGCCCTGCTGGTCATCCGCATGCTGGAGTTCAGGCTGGGCTCGGAGCTGCTTCTGCAGGTAACAGGCTACTAGCCCCAGGCGACTAAATTGTGCTGATGACTATTTAAATTCCAACAATGAGTAGCTTTGAAGGGCTATAATCCTTTACCAGTTTGCCATTCTCTGATTTTACAACTCACCAGTCTAGAAGGAATAGTTCTAAAATCTGAGGAGGAATGAAATTTGTTTTGCACTAGTCCTCTGAATTAATACAATATCTACGACTGTTGGTTCTCTAGGGACATTCTATTTTTAACATCAACTTGTGAATAGATATCTTAAAGGAAATCACTGCATGTTCAGCATCTGGCTGCTTGTGATGGATGTAATGTAGATTTTGATTCATCGTTATATTACAAAATGGTTCCTCATTGTCTTAAAAGAAGGTTGTTTTCAGGGAGTTCTCCTGATTAAATTGATTCTATCATTATGTCCAGGGTGATATTACTTGTGTGCATTGGGATTTCCTTGGGATTTGGGGGTTCCTGGATAGAACTGTTTCCTGATAACATATGCTTATTGTTAAGTGTCTGCTTAGATTGATTGGATTGCCAGGCTCAGTGACTTGGTTCTTTGTGTGTCGTCTTACCCTGTCAATGCGGGACAGATTTGATGATGTACAGGCAGCCATGATAGAGCTGGAATATTGGTGACTATGGCATAAATCAATCAACAAACAGCAAACCCTGTGTCCACCATGTGTCTGTCTATGTGTGAGTACTTTGTGTTGCAGGTGTTGAACAAGCTTCAAGCTCTCGCCTTCACAGCATCCCAGCAGAAGTTCTTTGCCAACACCTGGTCCAATATGCTGGTCTCTACATCATCCGTGAGTTGACATCATTCTGCTTGTTCTGCTATATCCCTCTGTCTCTTGAATAATCAGGACTGCCTCCGTGGTCATGTTTAATTGCGGCATGGTATCTCAGTGGGCTAGCACTATATAATCGGCATCTGTCCGAACTAGTACAAGCAGCCATTCAGACACACACATGCATGCAAGTCGCTATGTAAGTGAAATAATTTTGGAAGCAAAGTTAATCCGCATTTCACTTCACCTTGAATAATCACTCCTCAGTAGTTTAAAGGACTTCAGTTAAACATGTGGCATGTAGGTGGAACTCAAGGTAAATATCATCTTGAGATAACCCGGGTGGAGATACCTTTTAATGAGATCACCAGTCACGAGATGACCTTGTTTGAGATACCTATTAATGAGATCACCAGTCTCGAGATGACTTGGGATGAGATACCTATAATTAAGATCACCAGTCTCGAGATGACCTTGTTTGAGATACCTATTAATGAGATCACCAGTCTCGAGATGACCTTTGAGATACCTATTAATGAGATCACCAGTCTCGAGATGACCTTGTTTGAGATACCTATTAATGAGATCACCAGTCTCGAGATGACCTTGTTTGAGATACCTATAATTGAGATCACCTGTCTCGAGATGACCTTGTTTGAGATACCTATAATTGAGATCACCAGTCTCGAGATGACCTTGTTTGAGATACCTATAATTGAGATCACCAGTCTCGAGATGACCTTGTTTGAGATACCTATTAATGAGATCACCAGTCTCGAGATGACCTTGTTTGAGATACCTATTAATGAGATCACCAGTCTCGAGATGACCTTGGTTGAGATACCTATCAATGAAATTACCAGTCTCGAGATGACCTTGGCTATGACACCAAGGTCAGAGATCCCCAGATTCAAAATAACCTGGGCTATGACACCCAAGGTCTGAGATCCCCAGAGTTAAGATAACCTTGGCTATGACACCAAGGTCAGAGATCCCCAGATTCAAGATAACCTGGGCTATGACACCCAAGGTCTGAGATCCCCAGAGTCAAGATAACCTTGGCTGTGACACCAAGGTCTGAGATCCCCAGAGTCAAGATAACCTGGGCTATGACACCAAGGTCTGAGATCCCCAGAGTCAAGATAACCTGGGCTATGACACCAAGGTCTGAGATCCCCAGAGTCAAGATAACCTGGGCTATGACACCAAGGTCCTAGATCCCCAGTCAAGATAACCTGGGCTATGACACCCAAGGTCTGAGATCCCCAGAGTCAAGATAACCTTGGCTATGACACCAAGGTCCTAGATCCCCAGTCAAGATAACCTGGGCTATGACACCAAGGTCCTAGATCCCCAGAGTCAAGATAACCTGGGCTATGACACCAAGGTCTGAGATCCCCAGTCAAGATAACCTGGGCTATGACACCAAGGTCTGAGATCCCCAGAGTCAAGATAACCTGGGCTATGACACCAAGGTCCTAGATCCCCAGTCAAGATAACCTGGTTTATGACACCAAGGTCTGAGATCCCCAGAGTCAAGATAACCTGGGCTATGACACCAAGGTCTGAGATCCCCAGAGTCAAGATAACCTGGGCTATGACACCCAAGGGATGACATCACCAATGTTGAGATACCCTTGTTAAGATACCTACTGATGAGATAACCGGTCACATTAACCTGATTTCAGGTAACAAGGTTTGAGATAATCAAGTAACAAGGGATGAGATGTCCCTGTTTGAGAAAACTGAGTTTCTATTTATTTTATTTTTTATCCTGATAATGAAGATTTTCATATTTTGTTATTATCATATGTATGGTTTTTGTTTGATTTATTTTTTCAGTTTCTCAAGATCATATACACAGTCACAGGAAAAGACATCCAGCCTTTTATCGACTTGTGGGTGTATCCTTCTTAGGTGTTGGTCGTATTTTGAAATGAGGCTGACATTTTCACTTTTTCAGGTATCAGTTCCCTCAAAAATGTAAACTTAACAAACTACAAAAGGACAGAGTGAGTGAGTGAGTGAGTATGGTTTTACACTGCTTTTAGCAATATTCCAGCAATATCACGGAGGGGGACACCAGAAATGGGCTTCACACATTGTAGCCATGTCGGGAATTGAACCCGGGTTTTCGGCGTGATGAGCGAACGCTTTAACCACTAGGCTACCTGACTGCCCCCAAAAGGACAGAAATGATGAAACATTATCTCAAAGTTTCTAAGGCCTATAATGTTCCATATTAGATCATGCTGCTTTGTAGCTGCCATATTCTCCTTCACAAGGCACCAGTTATCAGAGTGGCTGTGCCCATTTCTTTGGTAACTTTGTGTTCAATCGCAAGAGGAACGTCGTTGAGCTGGAGATAAAGCAGGACCTGAATGCCAAGGGCGCCCTGAAATATGTGGTAAGTAGTGGAACAATGTATTAAGTGATAACCAACAAACAATGAAGAATTATATATTGTGTCCTCAATGAATGATGTGAGCCTCAAGCTTTGGCGAGTTTCGAGTAAGTTGTTCTATATATTACCAATTTTTATAGACAAACATGTTTCTATGTGATGTTAACAATTGTTCCTTCGTCCCAGGGCCCTCTGACAGTGACCATCCAAGAGTTAGACGGCTCCTTCAACCACACATTTAAAATAGAGGAAAACAAGACTAAGTTTGAGATAACATGTCATTCCAAGAGCAGGAGGTAAGTTTATGGCAGTCTGATCAATTAGCTCATCATACGTACAAGCAGTTGCTTGCAAAGGAACAGAACTGCAAGGAATATGATCCATATTGTTTGTTATGAAGTGTTCACTTATAAGAAGGAAGAATTTACAGGAACAGTTGATGTCACACCACACCACCCTGTCATCTATAGTTGTATAGGGGAATACAAGATTAAGTTCGCATACAAGATGAATGTATTTTGACCGAATCGTGAATGAAGAAAGTTCATGTCATGTTGTGTAATTTGTATGTAGCAGGTAAAAGTAGTGATTCTGGAAAGAATGGGAGGCAAACCTGACACAATGATGTGGGTTTGAATCCCAGATTCACCCTGATTATGTTCCTAGGTTTGTCAGCTCCATGCTCGGGGTTCACCAAAGTGGTAACTGTCTGAAACCAACAGCAACTCACCTTGCCTCCCACCTCAAGTAAATGTGTAAAAAATGAAATGTTGTTCAAAGCAACATTAAACCTGACTGTATGTCCCATGATATGTGTAATTTCCCGTAAACAGGAACAAGAAGAAGAAGATTCCATTAATCACAGGGGAAGAAGTTGATATGGATCTAAGTGCTATGGAGTAAGTATGGATTTATGATAGGTACCACTTGATTATTGCGGCTAATGCTATATGATTTTGTGTCATTAAAGGTGTAATTAAGTTCAAAGAAATATTTCTTTTTCATCATATGCAGAAATGTCATAGGCCATAGAAAAAAATGAACTTTTAGTGCATCTACGAATGGAATGTGAAGAGTTTTATCTCCATATATTCCATATGATAAATACCCTGTACCCTTTGGCTGTTTTGAGTTGTCCTATAAAATTACTCTTGTGTGTGAGAAAAATTCAGTGGCAAGTTACTGACACTGGTTGAACAATGGAGATTAATGATATCGCTTCTCGGGTGAGGCTTTGTTGTTTGGTTGCTGTTTAACGCCGCACTCAGCAATATTCTAGCTATATGGTGGTGGTTAGTAAATAATTGAGTCTGGACCAGACAATCCAGTGATTAACATCATACGCATCGATGGGGTACAATGAAGTGCATCAACAAAGTCAGTGAGTCTGACTAACCGATCCCATTTGTCGCCTCTAATGACAGGCATTTGTTGCTGAAGAGTAATTCTTACCCGCATCTTGAAGCTGTGACACTGAATGGTCCTTGTATTTCATGTAATAGAGTGGAGATATAATACCCTGAATGACTGAGCATGTTCCCAGTGCAAATTTGATCAATTTGATCCTTTAAATTTGGATTAAGCAGATCCAAATGTCACCAAAAGTCTGAACCTGATGTAGTCGTGGATATGGTGTAGGTTGTTAAGTGTCCTGCAGAGCTACAGATAAACAGTGTATTTGCATAAAATACTCCCCCAAAATATTCAAGACACAAATACTTTCAATTAACTTGCGTACAGAAACTCATGCATTAAATGAAGAACTCAAATGTTTAAAAACAGCACACGTAAATACCCATTGAAGGTTTTTCAGCATGCGTACAAAGGAGCTAATTTCCAAAGCACAATTATGTGCTAACTTACTTTCTGAGACAAGCCTATATATTTAGAACAGTTATATACATCTAAAGCATTATTAATATTTTTTTTAAATCTTAAAGTGTTCACTAATTTTGGGAAAAACACAATAGAGTGATGAATAGATGAGTGTAAAAATATTGGTTACCCAATGAAAAATAGAAACCCTAGAGTGAAACTCAGTTGCTCAAAAAGTTATCTGGAGCTCTGACCCTGTTCTACTGATGAGGATGTGGTGTTGCAGTGCCGACTCCCCGGTGCTGTGGCTGAGAGTGGATGCGGACCTGCAGCTTCTCCGCCATGTCATATGGGAGCAGCCTGACTACATGTGGCAGTACCAGCTCAAGTTTGAAAGGGATGTGTCTGCTCAGTTACAGGTGAGACTATTAATTGTGTACATGAGACTTTGTATCATACTGAATTTATGGAATGTGTATTGTTTTTCTTTATATTTTTTCACACAATTTGTCAATAATGATGCCAGTATTATGCCACTATCAGCTACTTCACATAGAAATATCCCAATCAATCTCTCATGCTATGACTTTTGATAATGTATTATGTAAGCAGAAAAATATGGAAGCTTGAATTGATAGACAAAGTGGCTGTTATTTTAACTTAAGAGGAAATATTATTTCTTTGTTTATTGTTTCACGCCACACTCAGCAATAATCAAGTTATTTGACATTTTCCTGCAAATAAGTCTTGACCAAACAAACAAGTGTTTGATATTATGAGCAATATCCCAAGCATTTGGGGTATGATTACATTCAAAGTCCCCAAAGAGTCAGTGGGCATGTGGTGCATGCTACAATTTTTTTTAAGATTCTTGGACAAATATTAGCATGCAATCGACCAAGCCACTGAGTCTGACCTCCTGATCCCTGTAGTTTCCATGTACAACAAGCATAGGTTAATGGGCACCTAGGATAAGCCAAAATCCCCAAGGAGGCAGTGGGCATGTGGTGCACTTTAAGAGTCTTTTGACAAATATTGATGGATTTGAAGAACAGTACTTATTGCATATTTATGGGAGTCTAACATCAACTGAGTAGAACTTGGAAGCAATTTCTGTGCAACCACGTTATTAAAGTGTTTACCCTTCACTCTGACGAACCTGGTTGAAGTTCTTTGCACATGACCCCACTATCAGCCCCATGACATTTCTCTGATTCTTAAAGATTTCCTGTTACACATCTGTGGTATTCCCGACTCGTATGACGACAGTGTGTTTGCAGAGTATCTGGGCCCTGGAGCACTACCCTACTCCACAGACTCGCTTGGCGCTGACGGACACCATAGAGAATGAACACTGCTTCTACAAGGTGCGGATGGATGCCTGCAGCTGTTTAGCAAAGGTTGGTTCCTCTGGTAACATTTCTTTGTGTGAACTGCTCAACAGAACTGCTCTTATAGCATGCTTCAGGAATGATGGTTGTATCGTTCTTATGAACACTGAAATGCGTATTGAAGCAGTGCAAACTTGAAATTGTAGAAATTTTCTGGAATTGACGGGCCCACAAAACGTTTATTATGAAATGTGAGTGCTGTGTGGTATGCAAGATCTTGTTTCTTAGGGATCACAGCCATAATGTTTAATAGAAACATTCTCGCATCTTGACCCAGTGGGATTCTGTGGTACAATTTGTCCCAACTAACGGGTGCTTGCCATAGATTTGACGAATATTTGTATGTAGACATGCTTGGTGCTTTTTCATAATTGTGGGTCATTGTTACTTGATGGCACTCACTCACTCACTCACTCACTCACTCACTCACTCACTCACTCACTCACTCACTCACTCACTCACTCACTCGATCACTCACTCACTCACTCACTCGATCACTCACTCACTCACTCACTCGATCACTCACTCACTCACTCACTCACTCGATCACTCACACACACTTGCCCTAGTGGTTATATAGGATGGCTGACATTACAGGTAGCTAACTCCATGGTAGCTGGATGGACAGGACCTCCAGCCATGATGATCATGTTCAAGAAGATGTTCGGCTCTCACTCATGCCAGGCCATCATCCGACAGAACAACTTCAGCAACTTCCAGCACTACTTCCTGCTTAAGGTATGGTCTGAACTAGTGGGGACATCTTGACCACCAGTTTCACACTAGTTAACGGCACTGGTATAATCAAACAACATCAGTTTCAGTGATCCATTGGAGTTTGTTATATCCTTGTTTTACTGTAGTTTACTCGTACCTTATAACAGTCATGCAATCGTTTTGTCATGACAACTTCTTCCACTCATCTGATTCAATGTTCTTACAAACATGTCACATCCAGTCAGCACCCATTGTCCATACCTCTTGTTCTGTATGCTCTACATTCTCTCCATCACCCATGAATACATGTAGCCACTCTGCAGTGTAGTGCGATGTTTCTTGCTTGACGATGTGTGCAGCATGAGTCATACCCTTGCGCTTATTGGCACTAAACATGTTTCATCAGAAAGCAATGTTAGGGTTGGCAATATCATGCAAAGTCCTTAACTTCAGTGAGTTGCTTTCCTCCCACATCAAGCTGACACGCCGCGATATAACTGGAATCAGAGACCATATACCGATATATGGTCTCTGCTGGAATACTGTTAAAAGCGGTGTTTTGCCAAACTCACTCACTCACTCACTCACTTCAGTGAGTTGTACACAACCTCATCTCATTATGTTTATATAGCATATACTGGAAACAGTGGCTGTATGTATTGACAGGTGGTGATTGAGGAACATAGTGTATGTGAGGTAGGCATGTGAAGTATTGTGATGGTCAGTACCTCTTTGGTGATTGTATTGCAGACCATTCCAATGGCTATGGCCAACCTGCGGACTGTCCACTGTATCTGTCCGCCAGAGGTGATGCGCTTCCTCCTGGAACTCTTCAAGTACAACGACAACAGCAAGAACAAGGTACAGGTTGAAAAGACATGCATAATATATATGGTGTCCTTGTGTTTTTCTGAAATATATTCTTTATCAATGTATTTGGATGGTCACCTGGGACAATCTCAGCCAATCTGATTCAGTGACTTATTGTGTCCTTATACTCTCACACCCACAGATTGATCGTCTTGAGCCATTAGGAAAAGGATAGCTGACAAACCAGATCGTAATGTTTACTTCTTTATTGTCTGCATAGTTCTGACATAGAATACTTTCTTGCAGTATTCAGACAACTACTACAGAGCTGCTCTCATTGATGCAATGTCAGCCACCATTACCCCTGCTGTCACCCCAGTAGTAATCTCAGAGTAAGTAGTGATCTAGTATTGATACTGACATTGAAAAAATAACAAAAATAGCTAACTTATTCATTTTGTCAACCGGTAGATCGGGATGGTCCATTTATCAAATATGATTTTACAATCAATTCCCAACACTTGGCCATTTTCAAGATATTGCACTAAACTACCATTCAGTTATGGCCGTTTTGTCACCAGTATAATGCACAGTTGTAGGCGGACTGACCTAGGGGTGACGTGATCTGGCATCTGTATTATCAGATACAGCTCCCCTCAGCTGCAACTGTGGCTCATGATGTGCTTCCTGAACATATATACATATGCACTTTCTTTTTACACAGACTCGGTAAAAGTACAGACAGCCTGACTGCAGACACCAAGCAGTTTCTTGAAGAGATCACAAGGTGTCTGAATCTGGAGAAACTGCTCCCTTGCTACAGACATACAGTTACAGTCAGGTGAGGATCAAGTATCTGAATGGGGTGGGGAGAATAGGTCCCCCTGCTTAAGACTCAGCTTAGGTGCCCAGTGGTTGCTGTGACTGCATCCTTTCAATAATATGAGTGCATCATTTCTACAGTGAGTCAGCTGGCAACCTTCTTGGCTTTCATTTCATTTATCTCCACATAACATATCTCCAACTAACATAGGGTCTCAGAAGGGATGGTGGATCCAGGATCCAGGATCCAGCTGTGATTTACATATTGACATGTTTGGGCTGCACTATCACAGCGGAACAAAACAATCACTCACTGTTTAAACTGGATAAGGGATTTTGATTGAAGACAAGTATTTTTCCAAGTTTTTGTCTGATGTAGTGGTTTGAGTTGAATCCCAAGTTGAAACACGAAGGTTTATTCAGAAATCTTTTCGAACTAAAATGTGAAATCAGTAAATAACCACACAAGATCAATGAATAATTAACATATTATATTGAAACACACAGGATTAGGTTTACCATCCCACAAGGCAATACCAAGGGTAGAAAATGTGGCGTCAGCAATAAATAATATTCCCTATTTTATGTGTCGGTGCACGATTGTTTGGAACTTATCACATTTGAATGTCTTGAATCAGACATGTGCTTCGTTCTTGAATCCCGGAAACAGAGTTGAAAGCCGGTAGAAAGGTTGGCATTTTCAGATAGGTATCCCATCCACACTGGGCAAATAGATTAGATGCAAGTCAGGTCATAGAAGGCCTCAAATCACACCTTCTCTTGCACTGTCATAGGCATGAAAGTTGTCGAATAAGGTAGTCTGTCAGAACTGAACCAACGACTGTAAACAAGCTCCTCCCAGAGCGGAGCTCTCTATACAGCAGGTGTAACAAAGGTGTCAAGCCCTGGAAAGGAGCTTGCAACCACAACACCCAAGGGAGGTCACTCTAGATATCTTTTACGAGAGCGTCAATCAGTTTGCTACCACTAACAATCTCCTGCCTCATTACAGTATAAAGGAAATATATAAGTATCCCAGTCATGAAAACATTGTATCACCGAATAGGCCATCTTTTATCCCCACCCACCTTCAACCGAACACCATGCCTCACGTCATATTAGGGAATATTGGTGGCCCAGTTGTCTGAGGTGCCGCAAGTCGCTGAGGAGAGTTGCGTCGCTTGGGCACACCAGAAACCTATTAGATTGTGGGTTCGAATCCAGGTTCGCCCCTGATTATGTTTCTAGGTTTGTCAGCATCATACCTGTTCTCATGGGTTTCACCAAAGTTGTAACCTGCATCACTTCAGGCTTTCCTTCACATAAAGCTGACATGCGTTGAATACTGTTGAAAGCAATGTTAAACCCAACTCACTCATTCACATCATATTATTGTCCCTAACTTCCAATAGACAAAGAAAAGGATGTTATCCCATCTTGCTTTACTTTATGAAATACACCATAATACGTACTCCTACCAAACATTCATTCCTCATCTGATTGTTTGTTTGTCTGTTGTTAAACTCCACACTCAGCAATATTCAAGCTTTATGGTGACGGTCTGTAAATAATTGAGTCTGGACCAGACAATCCACTAATTGACATCATGAGCATTGATCCACACAATAGGGATATGATGACATGCATCAACCAAGTCAGCGAGCCTGACCACGCCTCTTATGACAAGCATGGGTTACTGAAGAGCAATTCTAGTCCGGCTCTTCACAGGGTCCTCATCTGAATCACATTCCTCAACAGTTACTGTATAGAGATGCCTTGACCAATTTGTTTAAAAAAACAACTTTGCATTGAAGATAAATTGGATGGAAAAATATTAATTTATTTTTTATGACCTTACTTTTAGATGTTTCTTCCTCTTAGATTAACCAAGGTGTTGTCTTATTTATTTCAGTTGTATACGTGCCATACGCAGCCTTCAGAAGTTTGGCCACTTACCCAATGACCCGGAGCTCTTTAAGAGCTATGCTGCGTATGGAGTATTCCGTGACGTCAGATTAGCTGCATTCAATGCTATTGTTGACTTCATTAAAGGTACTGCTATCGCTTACTTTCAACAAGGAATTTGTGCTATACACTTCAATAACAATAGACCCTTTAGGAGTTCGGTAGTTTTGTGGGTCAAATGTACCTAAACATGAGTTCTTTTTTTCTGTATGTGTTGAGCCCTGTTTTTTTGCCGCCAGCCATGATATAGTTGGAATATTGCTACACTATTGCAAATTTTTAACCTTTTGCCGGTAATTGTTCCCAACATTTTTTCAGAAGTGAAGCACAAAATGATGCATGCAGTGTTTGTTTGACATTATTTGAATTAAATGAAATTCACTTGGATATAATTGATAATATTTGGGATTTGTAGAACTGATCTTTATTTATAGAAGTTACATAACATTCTGAATTTCTTTAAATCAACCTCAATCTGTCTTGACAACCTGCAAATGTTTGAAATTAGTTAAGGAAATCTGCTAAGCTAACAAAGATGTTTGGCCTCAAGTGCTAAAAGTATCAATGCATGCCCTCGGATAATAACTGTTCATGATATTGACAAGTTAAAACATTTGTATTTCCAGTTGACCGCAACAGTGAAACCCTGAAATGGTTGTTGAATATGATTGAGACAGATCCAGACATCCTAGTCAGGTAAAATGTGTGACTGATAGAAAAACTTTTACCAAGTGATGGGATTTTGTAGGGCACATTGACATATTCCAATTGATATTAATCATGTGGGAAATCCAGGGCAGGATAGGTCACAAGAATAACAGGTTTGTTTTAAGAGCTGACTACTTTGGATTTGTTTTTTGCGTTAGGAGATCTGACAAAGGCTGCTGCTCATACTGTCAACCACTGGTCAGCCTGGTCCAGACTTCATTGTGTACAGGCTGTGGTAATACAGGTGGAATATTGCTGACTGTGGTGTAAAACAGTCACTCACTCAGTGGAAGTTAGATTGCCATGACTAACTGACAGTAATCAGGATCAGAATATGATTTCTGGCAATATTTAACATTGTGATATTACATATACTTACGTAAAGGTTCCAGCAACTTATGCTTGTCGTAAGAGGAAACTAAATGGGGCAGGTGGCCAGGCTCTGTGACGTGGTGTACTGCATGTCATTGTATCCCAGTTGTGTGAATCGATGCAGATGATGTCAATTACTGGACTGTTTGGTCCAGATTTGTTTATTTTCAAACCCCCGTCATACAGTTGGAATATTGTTGAATGCATTAAACAACAAACAAACAGCTTATTGTTTTGATGACAAGGGCTATATGTTTTGTTTTTTCAGATTAATCTTTGAATCACCATTTAAGAACATGATGACAGTATATAAACAGATTCTCATGGTTGTGTAACAATGTTTCAGACATGGTGCTCTTCAACTACTTATAGAAAACCCTCCCTTTAGAAAGTCCGACAACAATCCTCTCAATACGGACAGCCTGGTGGAAAGACTCTGGAAGATGATGAAGTGAGTACACCTCATGGAGCAATAGGAGCTACTGGATTTCTTGGGTCAGAATTGGCCGCGAGGCTGAAATTATGGTTTTATGATAGAATAAACTCTTATAAAGCTATCAGTGTTTAGCAATATGAGGATTATGTGGGTAAGTTTGTGATCTGGTTAACAATTTGGATGGTTGCTTGTGCTGTCAAACAGGAGATAATTTATGGCCACCATTGTGTAGCTGGAGTATCGTTGACTGTGGCTAACATACCCATTGAGGGTCTGAAGTGTCGGTGGCAGTGTCAACATATTGGGTTGCACACGTGTCTTTGTCTGCGCTTGAGATTGCAAAATGAACAAATGTTTGCTATTTCTTTACATTCAGAACCCTTAAATCTGAGGAATTAGTATATCATCTCTATTTACCATTTCAGGCCACAAATATTTCACCTGTGAAACAATGAACAGTTGTCCAGCTGTAGTGTTTTTTTTTTAATTATTCATGTTATTCTTCTGCTTACACTGAAGTGATGTAGAAAGCTTCTGGTCAAAGAATGTATTTTACACCATGACAAATACCTGGTACTATTGATTCTTGTCTCCACAGCTCCTCGCTGTCCCACGACAGCCGTCTGAGATGTGGTATTGCTGACCTGTACTATGTTCTGTATGGCCGAACACGACCCACCTGTCTGGCTATACCAGAGGTCAGTATTGCCTGTAGACCATACCGGAACACTTATGCGTTCAATTTAGTGTCATCTAGTCTTCTTAGTTTCTATTCTGCATTGGGTCATGGGAGGCCCAGTTCTCTAATGCACAGCGTCTTGCTGTGCAGAGTTGCATCCATCAGGCATGTCTGAACCTATGAGTAAATGTTTTGTGGTTTGTTTGCTCCTTACTTGTGTTCATGTGTTTTATCAAAGTGGTAAATGTTGACGAGCTACATCAATCTGGGCTTTCCCAATTTGAGCTCTTTCATTTAGTTTGTGGGTTTCCTGATGAAGCAAATATGTATAAATTGACATGCTGTGATTTTTCTGAGATAATTTTCAATAAGACGTTAAATCCCAAATCACTCACATGTGTGTAATACACTATGGTGTACATAATAACATAAATGTCTTACACTAATCCAGTGCTGCCAAGTTGTCCTTGATGACACCCATGTAAATAGTATTGCCTGCTTATTGTATGAAGGCCCCATTCCACCTTGCAGAGTGTTCTAGTGCTCAACCTGAAGGAGAAAACTACCATGCTGAACCCAACCATTGTTCCAGAGAAGACAGAGGTGAGTGACATGGTAGTGTTGAAACCCTTGTTCCAGAGAAGAGGGAGGTGAGTGACATGGTAGTGTTGAAACCCTTGTTCCAGAGAAGAGGGAGGTGAGTGACATGGTAGTGTTGAAACCCTTGTTCCAGTGAAGACAGAGGTGAGTGACATGGTAGTGTTGAAACCCTTGTTCCAGAGAAGAGGGAGGTGAGTGACATGGTAGTGTTGAAACCCTTGTTCCAGAGAAGAGGGATCTGAGTGACATGGTAGTGTTGAAACCCTTGTTCCAGAGAAGACAGAGGTGAGTGACATGGTAGTGTTGAAACCCTTGTTCCAGAGAAGAGGGATCTGAGTGACATGGTAGTGTTGCAACCCTTGTTCCAGAGAAGAGGGATCTGAGTGACATGGTAGTGTTGAAACCCTTGTTCCAGAGAAGAGGGAGGTGAGTGACATGGTAGTGTTGAAACCCTTGTTCCAGAGAAGAGGGATCTGAGTGACATGGTAGTGTTGAAACCCTTGTTCCAGAGAAGAGGGAGGTGAGTGACATGGTAGTGTTGAAACCCTTGTTCCAGAGAAGAGGAAGGTGAGTGACATGGAAGTGTTGCAAACCTTGTTCCAGTGAAGACAGAGGTGAGTGACATGGTAGTGTTGAAACCCTTGTTCCAGAGAAGACAGTGGTGAGTGACATGGTAGTGTTGAAATCTTTGTTCCAGTGAAGACAGTGGTGAGTGACATGGTAGTGTTGAAACCCTTGTTCCAGAGAAGAGGGATCTGAGTGACATGGTAGTGTTGAAACCCTTGTTCCAGGGAAGACAGTGGTGCGTGACATGGTAGTGTTGAAACCCTTGTTCCAGAGAAGACAGGTGAGTGACATGGTAGTGTTGAAACCCTTGTTCCAGTGAAGACAGAGGTGAGTGACATGGTAGTGTTGAAATCTTTGTTCTAGAGAAGAGGGAGGTGAGTGACATGGTAGTGTTGAAACCCTTGTTCCAGGGAAGACAGTGGTGCGTGACATGGTAGTGTTGAAACCCTTGTTCCAGAGAAGACAGGTGAGTGACATGGTAGTGTTGAAACCCTTGTTCCAGAGAAGAGGGATCTGAGTGACATGGTAGTGTTGAAATCTTTGTTCTAGAGAAGAGGGAGGTGAGTGACATGGTAGTGTTGAAGCCCTTGTTCCAGAGAAGAGGGAGGTGAGTGACATGGTAGTGTTGAAGCCCTTGTTCCAGAGAAGACAGAGGTGAGTGACATGGTAGTGTTGAAACCCTTGTTCTAGAGAAGAGGGAGGTAAGTGACATGGTAGTGTTGAAGCCCTTGTTCTAGAGAAGAGGGGGGTAAGTGACATGGTAGTGTTGAAACCCTTGTTCTAGAGAAGAGGGATCTGAGTGACATGGTAGTGTTGAAACCCTTGTTCTAGAGAAGAGGGATCTGAATGACATAGTAGTGTTGAAACCCTTGTTCCAGAGAAGAGGGATCTGAGTGACATAGTAGTGTTGAAACCCTTGTTCTAGAGAAGAGGGAGGTGAGTGACATGGTAGTGTTGAAACCCTTGTTCCAGAGAAGAGGGAGGTGAGTGACATGGTATTGTTGAAACCCTTGTTCCAGAGAAGACAGGTGATTGACATGGTAGTGTTGAAACCCTTGTTCCAGAGAAGACAGAGGTGAGTGACATGGTAGTGTTGAAACCCTTGTTCCAGAGAAGACAGAGGTGAGTGACATGGTAGTGTTGAAACCCTTGTTCTAGAGAAGACAGTGGTGAGTGACATGGTAGTGTTGAAACCCTTGTTCCAGAGAAGAGGGAGGTGATTGACATGGTAGTGTTGAAACCCTTGTTCCAGAGAAGAGGGATCTGAGTGACATAGTAGTGTTGAAACCCTTGTTCTAGAGAAGACAGTGGTGAGTGACATGGTAGTGTTGAAACCCTTGTTCCAGAGAAGAGGGAGGTGAGTGACATGGTATTGTTGAAACCCTTGTTCCAGAGAGGACGGAGGTGATTATTTACAGGTTGACGTTTTGTAGCTGGAATTACTCAACAAACTAATCAAACAGGCTTGTGTGGGGAAATGGAGACATTATTTCTTGTCAGGGTTGTGTCCCTTGGTTGTGCCTGAATCTGCTGGTCATGAGTTTGAATCCCTGATCCCTTGATCTTTGATCTATCAGCACCACCTGAAAGGGTTTCATCAAAGTGGTAAATGTCTAACACTTGCATCACATTAGGCATTCCAGCAACATTAAGCCAGCACACAGTTATCTGATTAAAGATACTATAAAAGCAGTGTTATACTCAACTCTTTACCCTTCACACTCAGTGTTATAACAGTGCATTTCATCCACCCAGGATGAGCTGTTTGATGAGATGTCACAAGCTGAGGAGACCACGCCCACTAAGGGAACACAATCTGAGGACATCGAGATGATCGATGTCGATGTCACGCCAGAGAAGAAGCCATTCTTTGTCCGAGGGGAGTCACATGATCACCGAGAAACTGGCACCAAGAGGAAGGCGTCATCACCTTTGACAGACCTTCGACCAAATTTAGAATCCAGTGTCTTGAATGTAAAACCAGAACCAGTGCAATCAGATGAAGGGAGCGGATTCAAGCTCAAGATTAAGGTAAGACTGGTTGGAATGTAAGTGCTACAATTGTGCATGTACTATTGACTTTAGGAGTTAATAAATGCTGTTTAAAACTATAATTTGTTTTGCAGAAATAAGAGGACTTCCATGAATTTGTTAATCATGTCATATCATCTCAGAAATATCTTTTTCTAAAATCTTAGGGAATAATTCCTTGTGAAAAATTATATTTCATGGAAGTTTTGATGAAGATTATCATTTAGTTGAGTTGACAATAATTCCTGTGACAAGGGCTTCTGAGGCAGCATAGACCCCACTTACCCTATGCTTGGTGTAAGAGCCAAGTGTATTGGGGATTGTGTGGTTATAATGGCTGCCGGGTATAAACATAGTGACCACTTTGTTGATTGTGTGGCATTGAACCCCAGTGGCATGGACTGTTGATCCATCTATCGGTCACTGGTTTGTTTTGTCCATACTTCATAGCCTGCAAGTTACAGCTGTAGACCGCTGCTGTGATCTAGTGGATAGAACATCTGCCTGGAGACGGATCAGTTGGTGGTTTGATCCCCTGGCCACATCATACCAAGTGATGTTTAAAGATGATACTTGTTGTTACCCTGCCTGCACTATAAGACTGGTATAAGCCAAGACTTATACAAGCAGCCCAACCACTGGTGCATCTACACTTCTCTATGAGGGAAATAATCCTTAAAAAGTCATTAAACTCCTTTTCACCTCACCTGTTTGCAGCAGCTGTGTATTGCTACTAGCAAAACATTATTCACTCTCTCCCTCACTCTCTCAGACAGCCATGTATGAGGCTGAATCAGCCACAGTGGTACATTATTCCCTCTTGAACAGACCTTCTTTCATCGCCATGTCACTGTTTCTTCATAATATGCTTTATTAGTATGTTTGAATTAGAAGTTAGCGATAATAATGAACTTTAGTTGAAAGATCTGTGACAACCTTTTTGAACTTTGAAGTTGCATGTATGCATTTCACCTTGGCATGATCATGTCTGCATGGTTATTGATCAGTGCTCAGGTCGTTCTATGATTAATGTACATGGTTAAATTATTAAGAACAAAGTATGATAAGGGCCCTTCAAATTTGAAAGTCAGATTTTTTAGTTAACGAAGACTTTGCAACATTGGCATGAACATGGTCCTATAATTGAGGCCCAGCCTTTTTCTTCCCTACACTTGTAAGTCTAGGTCGCTGTGGAGATGAGATTCCAGGTTAGAATAGGTCCCCTATGCTTGACTTGAGGCAAATAAATGGATTGGGTGGTCAGGTTTGGTACCCCGACAGTGTGGATTGTTGCTCATAATATCAATCACTGTATTGTCTGGTCCAGACTGTATCATTTACAATCCAATCTGCCTTCATACAGCTGGAATATTGCTGAGTGCGGCGTGAAGCTACAAAGCAAATCTAGGACTTTTGACAGGTTCAAATACAGCAGTAAAATTAGTGTCCATGACCCGAGATGATTATTGTAACCATATGGTTGTACTGTCACCATCTGCATCTCGTAAGAAAATCAGCGTGTGTCACAGACTTGCACGTGTAGAAATATTTCCTGAAAATCTCTGAACTCTAAACCTATAAGGAAATGAAAAGTCAAATTTTCATTCATATGAATACATCTGAATTTTCATAACAATTTTTCAAAGTTTTGCTTAATTCTGAGATTCTACAGATCCTGTGGGGCAAAATCTCCCTTATCATACTTTGTGCTTTGTAAAGTGTATTGACCCTTTGACTGGCAGATCTTGGCATAGCTTTGAAATAGAGTATTTCACATTGCAAGAAACGTTTCCTCCCACAATTAGCTTACTATGAATGCCAAGCCACACACAGTCACATGTCAAGTGTACAAATCTAACTTGTTGCTATGTTTGCATGAATCTGCATGGCCGATGTTTGCCTCAATATGAATGTGTAGTAGTCAAGACTTAACACTAGCAACTAACTTAGCTGTTGATACCAAGTTGCCTTATCACTGAAACACTTCCTCTATCCTGAGGTAGAAATGTTACAAGAATGCTAATATATGAGAAGTAAATACTTTCCTTTAAAACATTTGTTTAGAACAAATTATTTTTATGACAATATATGCATTTTTTAAATTAATTTCTTCTGTAGAAACATGTAGATGGGTACACACTGTATGTCTCAGGATCTTTTAAAAATCATTCTTTCACAGGAACAATATTGTGTGACAAAATATATTAAACTTGTATATTAAGTTTGAAATATGTAAATGAAATGAATAAAATTCTTGCGACACGTAACATCTACAGGGTCAGTTGCCACAGACGATGGAGCATTTCATTACCTTACAACTTGCCTACAGCCATACACAGGATTAATATTTTTTTAATTCTAATTTTGTCAAAATTTAAGCAACAGAATACAGAATTTATATATTGTTAATGTCAAAGTGCCTATGTGATTTGATTGAAGAATCTAATTAACCTATGGAATATCACTGAATAGATGTTATATTACTGATAGGTTTTTCCCTTACTTAGTTTTCCCAGTCTTATTGTTTTTCACAAGCACCTTTTGCCATGTGTGGTGAGGAAAGGTAGGAAATACAGAAGACTATACTCACTACAGAAGACTCACTCACTCGATGCATGTCATCATATATCCGAATTGCGTAGATCAAGGAACCTATGATTGTCACTTCGGAACATCAGATTCGACATGATAATGTTTCTAGGTTTGTCAGCACAATGCCATAGCTTGTGGATTTCACCAAGTGGTAAACGTCTATGATCTCCATCACTTTGGACTTTCCATATCAAGCTGATGTGCTGTCATATAACTGAAGAACTTTCCAAATCATCGTTAAATCCAACTGGTCACTCACTTAATGCACTGGTTGACTTATAAGCATAGAGGCAGAACTGGGATGCAGATCACTGGCCATGCCTACAAGCACTGTTATGCCTCTCTGGGCTTGGTGGGGCGGTCGGGTAGCCTGGTGGTTAAAGCGTTCGCTCGTCATGCCGAAGACCCGGGTTCGATTCCCGACATGGGTACAATGTGTGAAGCCCATTTCTGGTGTTCCCCGCTGTGATATTGCTTGAATATTGCTAAAAGCGGCGTAAAACCATACTCACTCACTCACTCACTCACTCACTCACTCACTCACTCACTCACTCACTCACTCTGGGCTTGGTTATTAACAGTCAGCTGTGATAAAGCCCGAATATTGCTGACAGCAGCTAAAAATATAAAGAACATCAAACATGTCAAGTGATCAGATTATTTTTGTTTTTTTCACAAACTGTAGCATAGAAACAGTCGTAATGACAAACATGTATGTTAATGTACCTGGTGTATATGGTTATTGTAATAATCCTAGATATAGGTCAGACCCTGTGGTTTCAGTCAGACTAACCTTCTGTACTGGATCATTGAATGATTGTATACAGTCATTATCATAGTAGTTGTAGTCTGTAACAGTTGTAAGTAATATGTTCACCAGATAGTCACTTTCACAATGCGACTGTAGTGCTCGGACTATTGCAACTACTTACATAGACTTACACTAGTTATAGTACTTAGATCACTTTGTGCAAGTGGACCCAGATATGTTTTATCCTAAGGAGGAATGACATATTATGTAGATTATTTTTCAAACATATGTGATATTAGGATTTCAAGTTCTTTATTCTTTCAAAGCGCTGTTTCTGTACAGGTCATGTTCCGCAAAGCAATCTTAGGGCTGCTATCGTAAATCAATGTTAAAGTATGGGAGTTACGATTGTCTTAGCAGTGTGGCCGCTTTGTGAAATGGGGACCTGGTGCGCTAAGGAAGTTGACATCCATACATACCACAAGTAAAATCAGTTTTCATTGATACTGCAACTTATAAAATGTCACTTAAAGATATTAGACTGTAATTAATGTAAAAATATTAATTATTGTTAATATGAAACACAGATATAGCATTTCTCAATTCGTCCAAAAAATGGCACCCATCTACTTAATCTTAACAGTGGACTGTCTCAGCTATGTATTGGCATAATGCATATTATGACTACAGACAATAACCATTAACCAACCCCTCCTATTTACAGACAGTTAAATCATTCCAGAGCAGGAAGCGCTTGTAGACTGTGTGGCAGAGTACCATGTTTTGTTTCTTGTGTTCAGATCGGAATGAAGAGCACGGAAGCAGGAACAACATTTCTTGCAACCACTCCAACTACGATTATTTCCCCCCCACCTGTGCCCACAACACCAGGGGGCTCGTTTGCTTCTGAGTTCATGAAGTTTGTCGGGGTACACAATGTTTAGATTTCATGTCCTGCGTAGCAGCTTAACGTTTGACTTTCGCTATGTAGAATGCTTGACAAATAACCCTGTACCACATGTTGCTGCTACCTTGTTGTTACACAGTGTGCTTTACATATAGCCTTCACCTTTCTGTTTGCTGACCTTGGTGCTAGGTGTCATGACCTTCACCTTTTGCTATTTGACCTCACCTTCACCTTACAGTGATACATGTAGTTATATGACCTTCACCTTGTACTAATGACCTATTTAGTCTTCTGTAGTGCTTTCTAATGGCAGTTACGTCTTTGTTGTCTATGTTGTATCAATTATTGTAACATTATTGTATTGTTTATGTCCAGTTTATTCTTTCTCAAACTCATCTTGGTAGTGTGTCATTCCAGTTTGTTCCTTTTGAAAGGCATTTGAGATGCATTTACAAGTTGGGAATGAATACTGTACCCAAGAGATCCATGTCCCAACGTTGATGATGATGCTGAATTCTATGTTGATTCAGTGGTGGTTGCGTAGTGAGTGGTTGTGGGGTGGAGGGAAGGATGGGTGTGGACTAGGCATAAGCCAGTTAGTAGAGTTCAAGGAGAATGCTTCAAAAGACATTATGCGACTATGAGGTGCGCTTGCTTGACATTTATAGTCGTAAAGAATAGTGTCAGTGATTGTCCATTGTTGCCCAAGATAGAATGGACATTCCACTAATCAGGTCAGACAGTAATGTTTTTTTCACTTGCCCGGAAATTATATCTGCTGCAGAGGTACCAGGTGTCTAATGGTAAAAGTGGTAGTCCACAAGGGAATGTCCTTCGTGAATTTTACTTGTCTCAGACTAGCAGACTTGTGTTTGATTCAAAACCTAGGAGACAGTCTTCAAACATATATGGTCATTCGGAAGGAATCTTTTGGTAAATTTGTGGTTTAATTTACAAACATCTTGGGTAACAAAGAGAGCAGCTTACTTGTCACGCATAATTACATATTATCTCTCAATCATGCATTAATATTGTAAGTCACTCCGAGTTGGGAGTAGGCTATTCTATATTATAGACAGCTTTTTTTGTTTGGAGAAAATGTGAAAAATGTCTTCTTGAACAGTAGATAACATCGTCCATCAGTATTGTGACAATGTATTGAAGTATCACATTGCATTGGTCCTCTTTTGAACAACAGAACAATTGACCTGAACTAGCCAATAGCATGAAGAACCAATTATAATACTCGACAGGAATTACTGGAAAAAATGATTGATATCCATGTCCAGGTTAAAAGTGTTGAATAATAATCCTGTCTGAAACACTGCCAAAAGGTTATGTAAAGAAATGTGTTACTATGTGTATGAAATCAAGTTTTTTCACAAAATCAACTTAGTTTTTCAGCTCCACTGAATCTTGATTGTCAGGAGGTAGTGCACAAAGGTGTTCTTGTATAGAACCTTCACTCAGACAACTTCACACCCTGACACTCTAGCCTGTCCCTCAGGGCAGTAGATTCCATGTCTTCGTAGCACTACCGTAGAAACAGCATCAGCTTAGTGTAATATGTTGTGGAAATTAATACACAGTATATTCTTTCTGAAAAATCTTTTCAGCATGATGAACATTGTAGAACTTGGACAAAAAGCTCATTCTCTGAGCAATAATTTTTCATTTCACAAAACATCCATAAAATCAGTATTGAAGTGATTTTGATAGTATTTTGCTTCAATGAATCTGTCTCACTTGAACAAATGTTTTACTTTTGTAGAAAATATGTGAATATATTTTTATAAAAATACCATACCGATGGATTTCTTTTGTTCTATCAGTCACTGATGTGACTCTGAACCCTCAGTTTGGAGTCAATAATGTGTCAAAGTTGGAATGTAGACATATGTGTCAGAAATAGAAAGAATGTGGCTTGTGGATACTTTAATTTTTTTGTATACATTCACAACACTAAAAGCTTAAATATCTATTCTAATGTAATTGACTGATTTTGAGGAAGTGGTGCACATGTTAACTACTTGCTGATTACATATGTACTTAGCATCAAGCTGCCGACAGGTATACACGTTATCCAGGTCATCTGCAAGGTGTTTTCATGGTCTGAGTCACTTGATTGTTAAATTTGCACTTATTATAGGATACCTCTCTCCATCAAAATATGACAAACCTCCTGAGGGAGGTCATGATGGGGAAACTTACAAATGAGCCAATCAGCATGGAGGTTTCTAAATTCTTGGTATGAGTGGATCTAGTATTTAGAGCAGTGCATTATATTTATGTATCTCACAACAAATCTGAAAGAAGAATAATATGAACATAAATGGTCAGGTCTGAATGAAGAATAATATGAACATAAATGGTCAGGTCTGAATGAAGAATGATATGAACATAAATGGTCAGGTCTGAATGAAGAATGATATGAACATAAATGGTCAGGTCTGAATGAAGAATAATATGAACATAAATGGTCAGGTCTGAATGAAGAAGAATATGAACATAAATGGTCAAATCTGAATCAAGAATAAAGATACGAATGTAAATGGTCAGGTCTGAATGAAGAATGATAGGAACATAAATGGTCAGGTCTAAAAGGAAAATAATTGAAACATAAATGGTCAGGTCTGAATGAAGAATAATAGGAACATAAATTGTCAGGTCTGAATGAAAAATAATAACCAGTGCTTTGTTGTGTATCTTTTGCACCCTTTCAGGAAGATCCAGGTTACAGTTGGACTTCTGCAACTCATGCTTTCTGACTTGGTGGATGCATGTCATCATATCCCAGTTGTGTAGATGCTCATGATGTCAGTCATACAGATGAAATATTGCTGAATGTGGTGTTAAACAACAAACATCTGCATCTTTCAGTCAACAAAATAAGAACTTCATTTAGAAGTGGTTCTATTTCTCCTACACCAAACAAATAGTGAAAAGGCCATCAAAAGCCACCTGTTTGAATGAAGCTGAATAGTTTAATAGAGCTGACAGCGTGATGGCTTAAAACATGCATACATCCTTCATTTTGATTGTCAAAGGTCGTTCTAGGTTCATAATTGAGAGTTTGTCATATCTTAATGGAGACAGGTATCAAATCAGAGAGAGGGGTATTGATTCAGATCAAAGCTATGACTTGAAAGAGATTGGGGAATATGAATATTTCAGGACAGTAGAATGTCGACCACTAGTTTGGACATGATTATGTACAGGCCTGACAACACTAATATAGCTGTCTGCAGCACTCCAGTGATTATATCAGATTATTTTTCCAACTGAATTTATTAAAGCAAACTATATTTTGTTCTACTTCTGACACAATCTGAAATGAAACGATACAATGTAGTTGAATGATTGGGACTAGAGAATGACTGTTACGATAATTAGAGACAATTTTATGATTTAATACACCAGTTATATACAGTAGTTTTGCTTCCTCTAAGGAAAATCAAAACTAAATAATGAGTGTTGTCCAGGTGACAGTAATATTGATAGTATTGCTTTAACTACATGATAGAGGTCAGGAGATACTAGAGGTAGGCTTTCTCTTGTTTCATTATTTTCTATTTATTAGAATCTAGAGTAGTGAAATCTTGTTCTACATCTTGTACCTCCATGCTGTTTTTGACAAATCAGCTTACAATAGCAAATCACTGTCAGAATTCTGATAACTTAAACAAAACAAATGTATTTTCCATACACAAAGCAATGCAGTGGATGATAATAATGAAGCTTTAATGTTTATGATCATATAAAAATAGTTGAACTAAAAACTTTACTTTCACAAATTATTATTTATATATCTGTATTGTGTGTCTCAATAACACATGTTTAATTATTTTCTGAGTAATCCCTTTTGTGATTCATATTTTAAGGTAAGTGGGAGTTAGAGTCAGATCCTAAATACCAAAGTTCTAAATGAGTAAAGAAAGTTGACTTGATTGTCAAACAGTCTAGTGAGAAACATCAACACCATCAGTATGTGTGCCATTGTGTTGTCAGATTATGAAATGAGAGTAACAGTGTTGCGTGTTTTGTCTGTAGATGAAATCAGATTCGGAGTCTCCCAGCACATCTGGCCAGCCCCCACCACCACCCCTCCTGCTGCCTCACCCCCCAGAGAGGAAGAGAGAGAGTAGCGTCAGCCGACTCAGTGAAGATTCCAGCTCCCCATCTCATGCCCCTCAGAGTCTGTCAGGTAATTCATTAGCATCATAATAATCACCCATGATTTTCCAGTGTATGATCCTCCATTCCTTTATGATAGATCTCCTGCAGCCATTCACCACCATAGCCTGTTTTGAATGGCACTTTGCTAAAAGTAGCCATCCAATCAAATACTCACATAAGTGAGAGAAGTTCTGTACTAAGCAATGGAAATAAAGATGGTGATATCACTTGAAATGAAGCTGTCATGGCGAATAGGTCCATGATAATTTTCCTATCAGAGTGGAGGATACACTGCCTAATTAAGGAATCATAATAATCGCTTACTGCATTCACCAAATTTACCTTTGGATACAGAACTAGAAAAGGATATTTCAAGCTCATTGAAAATGAAGGGAGCAAACTTTCTAACTCAGTGGTAAAGTTACATTCATTGGAATCAAAGATTGATCAAAAGTATACTCACTGCCACACTTAAATTGCAATGGGCAAACCTAGATATCTATATTGGTACATTGTGGCACATTTGAAAATGTATGATATTTTTATTTGAAGTTTACAGGATATACTTTTTATCCAATGGATGAGAGGCTAGTCACATAACCTTAAAACTGAAGTTCATAGCGTATGAACAACACAATTTGACATTAATATGTTTTTCATGAGACTGTATTCTTGAAATGACGTAAACACTGACGTTACTGGGATAACCCCTGTGAATTATCTTGCAGGAATACATACAAAAGCATTGTTTCTGATCATTTTTACGTTCACGAATATCCTAGCCAGGACCCATCCCAGTGAACAAAACGTAGAAATGCACATCCACTTTCGTAGTATCAACTCCGTCCGTGTCCAGACTGACAGTTACAGTCTACAGTCACCTCTCTTTTGGGGAAACTATTTTATTCCGCACTACAACTGGTTGTTGTATGGCAAGTCACACGTATTAGATTTAGTGGTACCCCCCAAGGTATAAAATAGTGATATAGATAATTAAAAGAACTGACTTTCACTTTGTGTTCACTGGAGTATGAACCTTCATAGAGTGAGGGCCAAACATTGTATGAACGTCAGAGCTTACGACCATGCAGTTTGGCCCTCACTCTATGAAGGTTCATACTCCAATGTACTCACATAAGGCAAAAGTCAATTCTTAAATATACCTATCTTTGTACTGTCACATCACATCAGATGCCAATTTTTTGCTGAGTGAAATTATGTATATTCAAAGGATGATGGAGTGATACCATTTTTCATTGACTGTGCAACAGTTTGGAGCAGATGTAGATTTATACCAGTAGTGATATGTCATTACTAATTTACTTTATTGAACCTGTCCACAGATGTCCCCTCAACACCATCAGGCCCATCCAAGCCTTTGCCTCCCATAGCGACGCCCGGCTCCCACGCCCTGGATCTCACCACCAAACCTCCCACAGAAGGAGAGGGCTCAAGTAGCAAGCATCACAAGGCAAAGAAGAAGAAGAACAAGCACAAGCACAAGCACAAACATAAGCATAAGCACAAGCATGACAGACCGGACAAGAAGGAAGGGAAAGATAAGGAGAAGAGTGAGAAGCCAGAGAAAGAGCGTCACATGGACCTTTATAGTTCAGGGACCAGTAACTTCAACTCACCAGCAATTCAAGCTGAGGCACCCAGCTCACCAGACTTTGAAGTCATCTAGTGATGGCTTGAGGCCATTTGGATTCTATTGGATGTATGTGCTATTGTATAGGACTTTGTAAAGAATATTTGATTTATGGTAGTTTCTGCTCGTCTCTGTACCATACATAAAGGATGCACAGCTGTTTTGAGAATTAATCATTGCTCATGCCATGAACTGGTTTGTCTGGTCCAGTGTGGAAAGTATTGAGCGTTTGCAGTCACTAAGTACCCAATTTGAGCAGACCCTGTGGGTACCCCAGTTAGACTAGGTTCCCAGTGCTCTTTTGTCCACTGTGAGAGGCAATTACCTCAAAATGTGTGGTCAGACTTGGTGACTGGATTTATGGCATGTCACCTTTTACCGCAACTTGACACACTGATGATATCAAGCACTTGTTTTTCTGGCATAAACTTGATTATTTTCAGGCTGGCATGATATAGCTGGAATATTGCTGAATTCTGCATAAAACAACAAACAAACAGACAAACACATATGTACCCATTGTGAAAAGAAACCCATACAAAGCCACTTGCCTCCTTTGATGTCATTGGCTGTGTATCAGTGTGGACTAAGAATCACATCCTGCTTTTCAGGAAAGGTCCCCAGTAGCTTATGCTGGTCATGAGAGGGTATTAAGTGGAACGTGGGACTCCGTGGCTTGGTTGATTGAGTGTCATTGTACCCCAAATAGCATAGATTGTTGCTCATAATATCAGTCACTGTATTATCTGGTCCAGACTTGATTATTTACAGGCCGCTGGTATATAGCTGGAATATAGCTGAGAGTGATTAAAGCTGAAACAAACAAAAGAAACTTTCTGGATTAAAACACATCCCACACAGATCAGCTCTGATCAATGATGTCAGGTGCTTCTTGATTATAGAGCTTCATAAAGAAAAGTAGTGGAAGGGTTCTGATTCACTGACTCTTTATTGTCGCGACAAATCACTGAACAGGCATCATCTGTGGTATACTTACATCTCCTGAAGTTAGGGTCTGAATATTTTCATCCACCCTTTGTATATATGGATCTGTTGTGGCATGGTGATAAAGAATCAAAACAGAAATTACTGCTGCTACTGAAAATAGTACCTTCTGAAAATGTTTCAATCCTAGGGCTTGTAATACTCTACAAATGTGATGTGCCACATATATACATATGAGTGTAAGATTTATATGACTATTACAATAAATGAAAAGATATATTCAATTTCCTGCTTTCAAAAAAGTCATTAATTATATTTCTTCAAGAAACACACAGTACAAAACACAATAAACAAGAATGGGTAGCCGAATATGGTTATCACTGTTATTTTGCGCACAGAACGAGTAAAAGCATGGGCATGATGATACTTGTAAAAAACAATTTTGAATATCATATCCATGATGTAATTTGTGATGACAATGGACGATATATTATATTAGATATTACTACTGAAAAAAATCTGTTTCTCAATTACAAATTTTAATATCAGCTGGTGATTGGAATGTAGTTGAAGATTCTAAAAGATACAACTATAAATAAAGAAATAACCAATTAGCGTGTGTGTGTGTGTGTGTGTCTGTCTGTCTGCGTGTGTCTGTGTGTGTGTGTGTGTGTGTGTGTGTCTGTCTGCGTGTGTGTGTGTGTGTGTGTGTGTCTGTCTGTCTGCGTGTGTGTGTGTGTGTCTGTCTGCGTGTGTGTGTGTGTGTGTGTGTGTCTGTCTGTCTGTCTGTCTGTGACTGTCTGCGTGTGTCTGTGTGTGTGTGTGTGTGTGTGGAATTGTCACTACAACCATATTGAAAGAGATCCTGTCTACCGAAAATTGAACACATCACTATTACATGCTACATGGAATGTAGTTGAAGATTCTAAAAGATACAACTATAAATAAAGAAATAACCAATTAGCGTGTGTGTGTGTGTGTCTGTCTGTCTGTCTGTGTCTGTCTGTCTGCGTGTGTCTGTGTGTGTGTGTGTGTGTGTGTGTGTCTGTCTGCGTGTGTGTGTGTGTGTGTGTGTGTGTGTGTCTGTCTGCGTGTGTGTGTGTGTCTGTCTGCGTGTGTGTGTGTGTGTGTCTGTCTGCGTGTGTGTGTGTGTGTGTGTGTCTGTCTGTCTGTCTGTCTGTGACTGTCTGCGTGTGTCTGTGTGTGTGTGTGTGTGTGTGGAATTGTCACTACAACCATATTGAAAGAGATCCTGTCTACCGAAAATTGAACACATCACTATTACATGCTACACATTACATTACACTTGAGACCACCTCGTGGTCTAGTGGTAGTGCGTTAGAACCCCGGTCGCGTCATACCAAAAGACGTTAAAAGATGGTACTTGTTGTTACCCCGTCTGGCGCTGGGCATGTGCGCCATCGTGCCCCTGACCACAATGGGTGACCTTGATGTGCGCCATCGTGCCCCTGAGTAAAATGTGTGACCTGCATGATGTACGCCATCGTGCCCCGGACCACAGTGGGTGGCCTGCATGATATGCGCCATCGTGCCCCTGACCACAATGGGTGACCTGCATGATGGACGCCATCGTGCCCCTGACTACAATGGGTGACCTGCATGATGTGTGCCATCGTGCCCCTGACTAAAATGTGTGACCTGCATGATGTACGCCATCATGCCCCTGACCACAATGGGTGACCTGCAAGATGTACGCCATCATGACCCTGAATACAATGGGTGGCCAATGGGTGACCCGCATAATGTGCACCATCGTGCCCCTGACCACAATGGGTGACCTGCATGATGTGCACCATCGTACCCCTGACCGCAATGGGTGACCTACATGATGTGTGCCATCGTGCCCTTGACCGCAATGGGTGACCTGCATGATGTGCACCATCATACCCCTGACCGCAATGGGTGGCCCGCATAATGTGCACCATCGTGCCCCTGACCACAATGGGTGACCTGCATGATGTGCACCATCGTGCCCCTGACCACAATGATTGGCCATTGGGTGGCCTGCATGATGTGCGCCATCGTGCCCCAGACCACAATGGGTGGCCTGCATGATATACGCCATCGTGCCCCTGACTACAATGGGAAGCCTGCATGATGTGCACCATCGTGCCTCGGACCACAATGGGTGACCTGCATCATGTACGCCATCGTGCCCCTGACCAGAATGGTTTGCCAATGGTTGGCCTGCCAGATGTGCGCCATCGTTCCCCGGACCACAATGGGTGACCTGCATGATGTGCACCATCGTACCCCTGACCGCAATGGGTGACCTACATGATGTGTGCCATCGTGCCCTTGACTGCAATGGGTGACCTGCATGATGTGCACCATCATACCCCTGACCGCAATGGGTGGCCCGCATAATGTGCACCATCGTGCCCCTGACCACAATGGGTGACCTGCATGATGTGCACCATCGTACCCCTGACCGCAATGGGTGACCTGCATGATGTGCACCATCATACCCCTGACCGCAATGGGTGACCTGCATGATGTGTGCCATCGTGCCCCTGACCACAATGTGTGACCTGCATGATGTGCACCATCGTACCCCTGACCACAATGGGTGACCTGCATGATGTGCGCCATCGTGCCCCTGACCACAATTGGTGACCTTCCTGATGTGCACCATCGTGCCCCTGACCACAGTGGGTGACACCCATGATGTGCGCCATTGTGCCCCTGACTAAAATGGGTGACCTCCATAATGTACGCCATCGTGCCCCTGACCACAATGGATGACCTTCCTGATGTGCACCATCGTGCCCCTAACCACAATGGATGACCTTCCTGATGTGCGCCATCGTGCCCCTGACCACAATGGGTGACCTTCTTAATGTGCATCATCGTGCCCCTGACCACAGTGGGTGTCCTGCATGATGTGCGCCATCGTGCGCCGGACTACAATTGGTGACCTTCTTGATGTGCGCCATCGTGCCCCTGACTACAATGGGTGACCTTCTTGATGTGCGCCATCGTGCCCCTGACTACAATGGGTGGCCTGCATGATGTGCGCCATCGTGTCCCTGACTACAGTGGGAGGCCAATGGGTGACCTGCATGATGTGCGCCATCGTGCCCCTGACTACAATCGGTGGCAAATGGGTGACCTGCACGATGTGCGCCATCGTGCGCCGGACTACAATGGGTGACCTTCTTGATGTGCGCCATCGTGCCCCTGACTACAATGGGTGACCTTCTTGATGTGCGCCATCGTGCCCCTGACTACAATGGGTGGCCTGCATGATGTGTGCCATCGTGCCCCTGACTACAATGGGTGGCCAAAGGGTGACCTGCATGATGTGCGCCATCGTGCCCCCGACTACATTGGGTGACCTGCATGATGTGCGTCATCGTGCCCCGGACCACAGTGGGTGACCTGCATGATGTACGCCATCATGCCTCTGACCACAATGATTGGCCAGTGGGTGGCCTGCATGATGTGCGCCATCGTGACCCGGACCACAATGGGTGGCTTGCATGATATACGCCATCGTGCCCCTGACTACAATGGGAAGCCTGCATGATGTGCACCATCGTGCCTCGGACCACAATGGGTGACCTGCATCATGTACGCCATCGTGCCCCTGACCAGAATGGTTTGCCAATGGTTGGCCTGCCAGATGTGCGCCATCGTTCCCCGGACCACAATGGGTGACCTGCATGATGTGCGCCATCGTGCACCGGACTACAATGGGTGACCTTCTTGATGTGCGCCATCGTGCCCCTGACTACAATGGATGGCCAATGGGTGACCTGCACGATGTGCGCCATCGTCCCCCTGACTACAATGGGTGACCTTCCTGATGTGTGTCATCGTGCCCCGGACCACAGTGGGTGACCTGCATGATGTACGCCATCATGCCCCTGACCACAATGGTTGGCCTGCCTGATGTGCGCCATCGTGCCCCCGACGGTATTCGATGTTTTTGGACGACGTGATATAGTTGGAATATTGCTCACTCTCGTGTTTGCCAAGATTCACCCACATGGGGCCTATATATGCTGCCATTCAGATTACGGTAAATGGTACATTGACAGTGTCGCATTTTCTGTTAAAACAATGCGTTGTCAGCATTTAGTGATAATTACCCTTTAAAACACAATGTATACAAAGAAACGAAAATTGGGTATGTGTTCTTATTAATCAGGCGTTAAACCCAACTCACTCACTCTTGTTAATAATGGCGTAAGTAGGAGAAACACACAAACTGTTTTTCAACGCATTATGTTTCAATGGTATTCTTGTGTGGGTTTATCAGTATATGGGGTCTACTATGCCAGCATGCAAACATATTTTGCGAACTTAAATATAGAGAAAGGTGGTTGCAATACACCAATTTCTCAAAGAAGTGTTGCATGCATGTGTACAAAATATATTCCAAATTGATAAAATTATACCTGTCCATCAACGGGCATGGCACGTTCATTTCTTTGGTGGTTTAAAAGGTAAGCAAGATATTTTACGGTGGTGCTCCTGCAGGTTTCCCTTTCAACGTAAGGGATGTGATGGATTGACTCTTCATGCAACTCTCGATTGTCACGAGGTTTGGGCTTGCCATATGGTCTTCACACGTTTCAAAGAAATAACAGTGTTGCACGTTCAGGTTGTCTTCACATGCATGGTGGAGCATGATTTTAAGGATTAGGCTCTCTGTTTAAATATACCATACTCGCCGTTGGACATTTCAACTTGTCCGCCTGGAGATTGGTGTAAGGAGACATATTTGTATGTGAGGTTGAAATGAACCTTCAATAATATTAAGCAGGTTGCTGCCCATAACACACTGTCGCCCAGGAGGAAGTAGGTGAGCAGTCAAGCGGGGAAAGTCCTATTGATTAGGAGAAAATCAGCCTAGCTATTAAAACCAACTCCGATGTCAGCACCCGTGATAGCTCAGTTGGTAGAGCGGAGGACTGTAGTGGCAATGCTGTAATTGGCAATCCTTAGGTCGCTGGTTCAAATCCGGCTCGCGGGACAACTTTTTGTATCAATCACCAATTTATGAAGAACGAACATCGTTTCATTTGCATATTTGTACCATTCTACGTACCAGTCTCCCAAAATGATAACAGGACTCGCACATGTCTGCTATTTACCCAAATGAAGGCAATATGCAAATAAGGTAAATGGCTTTAGGCCATGTTTGAAGGGAGAAAAAAAGTGTGTCAGAAGTGGGATTTGAACCCACGCCCACATTCGTGGACCAGAACACCCGTATCTCCACTATGGGAGAAGGTCTGATGCAATACCTTGAGTCTGGCGCCTTAGACCGCTCGGCCATCCTGACAACGATGTTGAAAGTGATAACTCTACGCTTTTGTACAGACAAACCATGGACAAACATGTTGCCGTTTTTCAGACATATTGATTCTACCTACAACCCTGCATGCATTGGGGATAGTTTCACAGCTACTAATTTCATTCAATCTGTGTTCTTGTCAATTTCACGCTTTTCCCTTTCAACGTAAGGGATGTGATGGATTGACTCTTCATGCAACTCTCGATTGTCACGAGGTTTGGGCTTGCCATATGGTCTTCACACGTTTCAAAAAAAATAACAGTGTTGCACGTTCAGGTTGTCTTCACATGCATGGTGGAGCATGATTTTAAGGATTAGGCTCTCTGTTAAAAGATACCATACTCGCCGTTGGACATTTCAACTTGTCCGCCTGGAGATTGGTGTAAGGAGACATATTTGTATGTGAGGTTGAAATGAACCTTCAATAATATTAAGCAGGTTGCTGCCCATAACACACTGTCGCCCAGGAGGAAGTAGGTGAGCAGTCAAGCGGGGAAAGTCCTATTGATTAGGAGAAAATCAGCCTAGCTATTAAATCCAACTCCGATGTCAGCACCCAGCACCCGTGATAGCTCAGTTGGTAGAGCGGAGGACTGTAGTGGCAATGCTGTAATTGGCAATCCTTAGGTCGCTGGTTCAAATCCGGCTCGCGGGACAACTTTTTGTATCAATCACCAATTTATGAAGAACAAACATCGTTTCATTTGCATGTTTGTACCATTAATCACATTTCTACGTACCAGTCTCCCAAAATGATACCAGGACTCGCACATGTCTGCTATTTACCCAAATGAAGGCAATATGCAAATAAGGTAAATGGCTTTAGGCCATGTTTGAAGGGAGAAAAAAAGTGTGTCAGAAGTGGGATTTGAACCCACGCCCACATTTGTGGACCAGAACACCCGTATCTCCACTATGGGAGAAGGTCTGATGCAATACCTTGAGTCTGGCGCCTTAGACCGCTCGGCCATCCTGACAACGATGTTGAAAGTGATAACTCTACGCTTTTGTACAGACAAACCATGGACAAACATGTTGCCGTTTTTCAGACATATTGATTCTACCTACAACCCTGCATGCATTGGGGATAGTTTCACAGCTACTAATTTCATTCAATCTGTGTTCTTGTCAATTTCACGCTTTTCCCTTTCAACGTAAGGGATGTGATGGATTGACTCTTCATGCAACTCTCGATTGTCACGAGGTTTGGGCTTGCCATATGGTCTTCACACGTTTCAAAGAAATAACAGTGTTGCACGTTCAGGTTGTCTTCACATGGTGGAGCATGATTTTAAGGATCAGGCTCTCTGTTAAAATATACCATACTCGCCGTTGGACATTTCAACTTGTCCGCCTGGAGATTGGTGTAAGGAGACATATTTGTATGTGAGGTTGAAATGAACCTTCAATAATATTAAGCAGGTTGCTGCCCATAACACACTGTCGCCCAGGAGGAAGTAGGTGAGCAGTCAAGCGGGGAAAGTCCTATTGATTAGGAGAAATTCAGCCTAGCTATTAAATCCAACTCCGATGTCAGCACCCGTGATAGCTCAGTTGGTAGAGCGGAGGACTGTAGTGGCAATGCTGTAATTGGCAATCCTTAGGTCGCTGGTTCAAATCCGGCTCGCGGGACAACTTTTTGTATCAATCACCAATTTATGAAGAACGAACATCGTTTCATTTGCATGTTTGTACCATTAATCACATTTCTACGTACCAGTCTCCCAAAATGATACCAGGACTCGCACATGTTTGCTATTTACCTACAACCCTGCATGCACTGGGGATAGTTTCACAGTTGCAGTTTGTACTCCAAGCGAGCAACACCTCTCCAAGCCTCCAGAGCCTCCTCAAGCCCACGCACAGCACCGCTGATAGCAAGCCCAGGGAGAACTTCAAAGGTAATTATATAACCACTCACCCATCCATTCACAACAACCTACACCTCCTAATCAACGCTCACACCCAAGCCCAAACCTAAAACTACACTCACAAAGCCCACCTAAACAAACTCAAACACTTCAAATTAAAACACAAGCCCTCCAATTAATCTCTTAAAGCTTTAAACAACTCACAAACCCAAAACAACCAAAACACCGCAAACACTACTCACCCCTTCCAAAACACTCCATCCACAACCCCTCACCTCAAACACCAAAACTCACACACACATCCTATACACCCAATCCCAGCATGACAGACCAAAGACAAATCGAGATATGCGAAATATCTGGCATTACATCCCCTACACCTGCGGAGGCGCACAACACCTCCGACAGGGCAACACCCTCACTCATTCCCGCAGGCTACGGCGATGAAGACCCTCAAGCCTCCTACATGGAAACTCAACCCAGCACCCCACCTCCCCAAGCATGCAACTCAAAAAAACGCAAACTAGACGCATCGGCATCACCTACCTCACACACCCTCTCACCCGCAGCCCTCATCACCACATGGGCCCTCTACTTTTTTTCGGCCACCCCCTCAGTACAACTAGCTCCAACACTGACCATAAATAAAATAGGCATGTGGCTAAGGCAACAAAAAATCAATTACCTAAACATCAAACGTAGTTTCAAAGGATATCAGATAATCTTCCCAAATCAAGAATCCTACATAGCAGCAACTAAAATTAAACAAATATTCCAATTCACCGTAAATAGCTCTAAACCTAACTGGCAAATATACACTAGGGGAGTTATTCGAGTGCACCCAAGGGAAACCGACGAGGACCTCGACATATACGCCAAAGAAGCTAACACTATCCAAACCCAACCACAAATAACTAGCCTCCGCAGGATTAAATCAAACAGAAACGGGAAAACCACCCCCACACCTATTGTAATAATAAACTTCAAAAAAACAGCTAAACACCCTGAAGCCCCCAAACATATCACTTTCGGCGCTAACCATAACTTAGAGGTCAAACCATACATCAAGCAAGTAAAGCAATGTTCTAATTGCCTACAATATAATCACACCGCTAACCAATGTACTTTCAAAAAAACTAAATGCAAAAACTGTGCTCAAACGGACTGCCCAGGCATATGCACACCCTGGTGCATCCACTGCAAATCCATAAAACACTCATCACTCTCGAACCAATGCCCCCACAGACTATCACTCACCCAACAGGCCAACAGACATATAGACATAAACACGGCCAAAATCCAAACCAAAAAACCCACACCGCAAGCATACAAACCACTACTACCAACACCACCCTCAAACAATAACACTCACGCACGCAAAACAGTATACCCAGTCTCCGTATGGGACCAAAATCAGCGAGACGCATACATCGCAAATGAAACAAACACCCCACACATCCCACAAACTCACACTCTCACCCTCCCCGCCTCTCACCCTACAATTACCACATCTACACCCGCAAGCAAAACCCAACGCACAACGACCACCACACAACCAGCACCAACACAAGCCATCACAGCCACAAGGGCAACAACACTCCCAAACCTACAGGCAACCCCCGAACACCCAGTCAACAGGGAAACTACAGAAACCACTCAGACTCTCGCACCCAAACCCAGCGTGCAACCCACCACCGAACAGATTGACCAAACTAAAGACAACTTAACCGATGAGGACGAGTACACATCCTCAGAGGAAATAAACGAGCTTACCTTGTCAGCCCCAAAAACCAAAAGCTATAGAAAAAAACTCACCCAAAACGTAGCAAGCAAAAATCTAAACAACTTAGTCCTCCTACTAGCTTACGTGTTAAAGCAGTCTAATCCAGAAGCCAGCTCCAAAGCCTTCTTTGGTGTAGCACATAAACTAAAACTCGTCACCACCTCTTTCGACCGTTTCAGCAGCAACCTTAATAACCTACTAAAGTAAATACCTAAACCAAGCCTAAACCAAACATAAATCCACCCAGTTTCCCAATGGAAGGCCTAAACATTTTTCAATGGAATGCCAATGGCCTCGCCGGCCATGGTTCTGAACTCAAAGCTAAATTCAAAATAGATAAAGGTCCCCATGTAGCTTGTATTCAAGAAACCAAATTCTCACATAAAACTAAATTCAACCTACCAAATTATAACGCAGTGAGAACCGACAGGTCCAAAACCATGCCAGGCAGAACAGGAGGAGGTCTAATCATCTACGTTAGAGAGGATATTAACTACGAGGAAGTTAAAGTAAACACTCCTAATCTAGAAGCTAATGGAATCCAAGTCACCATCAATAACCAAAAAATAAAAATCAATAACATCTATCACTCAACACTAAAACCAATTAAAGATACAGACCTAGATGTCCTTTACCAATTAGGAAATAAATCAACCATCTTCCTAGGAGACTTCAATGCCCATCATCCTACCTGGGGCATTGCAGATAAACTAGACAACCATGGACAACTAATATCAGAGTGGATCGAAAAAAATGACCTAATACTATTAAACAATAACCAACCAACTAGATACGACAAAACCCACCACACCATGTCGGCTATCGACTTAACAATATGTACGCCAGACTTAGCACAAAGTCTGATGTGGGACGTCCACCCAGTACCTCTAGGCAGCGACCACTTTCCCATAAATATAACCCTAGGAAATATAAAAATACCAAATCAAACCCCTAAACAGGAACCTAAATTTCAGTACAAAAACGCCAACTGGGACCAATTCCAAGAATTATGCAACGAAGCTAATCTAAACGATTTAGAAACAACAGACCCCGAAACATTCTGTCAAAACCTAACTAACTTCATAATCAACGCAGCCAAATCCGCAATCCCCTTCAAATCATCCAACCCAGGAAAACCCACTGTCCCTTGGTGGAATGAGGAAATAGAGCTAACTAGACTAAAACGCAAATCAGCTTTCAACAGAGCTAAACGAGACCCCTCTCATCTCAAAACAGCTCATGAACTTAACCACCAAGTGCAAAACCTAGTTAAAACTGCTAAAACCAAAAACTGGAAAAAATTCTGTGAGGAGCTAAATCACCACACCGACGCTAGGAAGGTGTGGCGCAAAATTCACGCCATCCGAGGCATCAAACGGCACAAAAAATGCCCCAATATAAACAACTCAACTAACCCCACCCAAAAGGCCAACAACCTAGCCAAACACTTCTCTAAAGTTAGCAGCAACAGTAACTTCAGTAAGAAATTCCAAGATAAACTAAATAAAGAAACCAAATTCTCAAAAGAAAACAGACAAGACAACCTAGAAATAAATCAACCTTACACCATAGAAGAACTAAATCACGTACTAAACAATAGAAAAAAAGGAACAGCCCCTGGCCTAGACCTCACCTCTTACCAAATAATCAAACACTTACCTACCAAACTACTCCAAACTTTACTTAAACTATACAACCTAGTCTACCTAAACGGACAGGTCCCATCCTCATGGAAGGAAGCTCTAGTAATCCCAATACCTAAACCAAATAAACCAGCAGATCAGGCAAACTCCTATAGGCCCATCTCCTTAACCTCAAATCTCTGCAAAATAATGGAACTTATGACTAAAAATAGGCTACAGCACTACCTAGACCAAAACAACATCATAAATCCTGACCAAAGCGGCTTCACTCCTGGCCGATCAACTCTCGATAACCTTGCCCGACTAGAACAGGATATAAAAACAGGACAGCTAAACAAGCAATACACCATAGGCATATTCCTCGACTTCTCTAAAGCTTTCGATATGGTATGGCACCACGGGCTAATACAAAAACTAAAAAAATAGGACTAAAAGGTCAAATAATAAACTTCATCCAAGATTTCCTAAACAATCGCAAAATTACCGTGGGTATAGACCATACACTATCGGACCAGTGTCCCCTAGAAAATGGCACTCCCCAGGGCAGCATGCTCAGCCCAACCCTCTTCAATATAATGATAAATGATCTATTCGAGGGATTATCCCCTAAACTAAACACTTCAAAATTCGCGGATGACGGAGCCCTATGGATCCGCACTAAAAGCATTAAAATGGCAGAAAACTTAATCCAAAAATCTCTAAATAAAATACAACAATGGGCAGACAAATGGGGCTTCTCCCTTAACTCAGATAAAACAACAGGAGTAGTATTCAAACATAAAAACATGAAACCTGCCTACCCAATCCTCCAGCTAAACAACCAAACAATCAAATTCCAAAAACAAACAAAATTCTTAGGACTTATTTTCGATCAACACCTCACCTGGGAGGCTCACGTCCAAAACCTAAAAACTAGATGCAGCAAAGACCTTAACACATTAAGATGTCTCACCGGCTCTAACTGGGGAGCCTCCAAAGATACCCTCCTCTCACTGTATACAACACTAATTAGATCAAAACTAGACTACGGCTGTGCCATATACAATACCCTAAACAACTCTCTTTCTAAAAAACTTGACTCAATACAATATCAGGCTCTCAAACTAATTACACGCACCCAACATGGCACCTCCTACACCTCACTTCAGGCCCTTACAGGAGAAATGCCACTAAATCTACGCAGGGAACATCTAAGCCTTAATTTCTGGGCCGCGTCCCAAACAAACCCTCTCATCCAAAACCTAATTAACCAAAACATTAGCCCAAGAAACCAAGCTCTAGTTCGCAAACACCCCTTACTCACCCCAATATCCCAAAGAATAACTAACTACCTCAAAAACCAAACTCAAAATCTTAAACAAAACTGCAAAAAATCAAATATCTTCACCCCTAAACTCAAAATACCCCAAATAGACACAACGCTAGCTAACCAAATAAATAAACAAACCGACCCAAACATAGCTAAAACCACCACACTTGCATACATACACGAAAATTGGCCAAATTGGTGTCACATATACACTGACGGATCTTCAGACCCGATCTCCAACCACACAGGCTTCGGAGTCCATACCACACAACCAGTTATATCCACACAATCTTACCGACTCCCTAACAACCAATCTATATTCACGGCCGAACTTATGGGCATGGCCTCAGCCCTGCATAACCAACAATCTAAAAACAACAAAAAAATCCTAATTCTCACTGACTCCCTTAGTGGACTACAAGCCCTCCAAAACAAAAATACCAAAAAACGACCTAAATTAATAAACCAAATACTTAAAAGCTCCAACGACCTAACAAAAGCAGGCAAACAAATAACCTTCTTGTGGATCCCCGCCCACGTAGGAATTTACGGCAATGAAAGCGCCGATAAAGCAGCTAAATTATCTCTCAAAATACCAGAGATAAGCCTAAACCTACCCATCTCAAAATCAGAAATTAAAAGTGTAAACAAACAAAAAATAACCAAAAAATGGCATAATCAATATCAAAACTCAAATAGCCAAATCAAAAAAGTGCTCAGAAAACCACTAGCCAAACCTAAAATCCTACACCCCTCTAAAAAAATTGACAGATTAATTACAAAACTCCAAACAGGACACACCAACCTAAATAACCACCTAAAACAACTTAAAAGACACACCACAGGCAACTGCCCCCACTGCAAACAACCCGAAACCACAGAACACGCACTCATTCACTGCACCCACTATCAAACACACAGAACCACACTACAAACCACCCTCAATCTAAATAAGGTTCCTACTCTAGATGAAATACTAAACCCTCAAAATAAACTAGAAAACTTCAAGGCCCTAGGCGTATTCCTAATCAAAACAGACCTAATTAAGCGCATCTAAAAATTAATTAATCTACCAATCCAAAATCCAATAAACATACAAACACCCACCTCACCCGGCTCCCTTAGTTCCCTCCTCCACCCACCTCGGCATTTATTCCAAATTTAAAAATTTCAAAAAATCAATATAAGCAACCCCTAAAAGCCCCCTCTTGGGTTGCACACACCACTTTCACCCTTCTCGGAATACACTAAATGGTCCGGCCAGGCCCGTGTGCGAAATACGCAGTAGTCGGAAAGCGCACGTTAAATCTTTTATATCAGTCAGTCAGCCCTCATTCAGTCTTGCTTGACAACGGTATAAGGATCTATACCGAAACGTCGCCTTTTACAGTATTAAAGAAGTTGTTATCCATAAAAAATTGTGTCTATCTTGTCATCCGTCAACTTCTAAGTAATGCCTATCAAACAATTTACTAATTTCATTCAATCTGTGTTCTTGTCAATTTCACGCTTTTCCCTTTCAACGTAAGGGATGTGATGGATTGACTCTTCATGCAACTCTCGATTGTCACGAGGTTTGGGCTTGCCTTATGGTCTTCACACGTTTCAAAGAAATAACAGTGTTGCACGTTCAGGTTGTCTTCACATGGTGGAGCATGATTTTAAGGATCAGGCTCTCTGTTAAAATATACCATACTCGCCGTTGGACATTTCAACTTGTCCGCCTGGAGATTGGTGTAAGGAGACATATTTGTATGTGAGGTTGAAATGAACCTTCAATAATATTAAGCAGGTTGCTGCCCATAACACACTGTCGCCCAGGAGGAAGTAGGTGAGCAGTCAAGCGGGGAAAGTCCTATTGATTAGGAGAAAATCAGCCTAGCTATTAAAACCAACTCCGATGTCAGCACCCGTGATAGCTCAGTTGGTAGAGCGGAGGACTGTAGTGGCAATGCTGTAATTGGCAATCCTTAGGTCGCTGGTTCAAATCCGGCTCGCGGGACAACTTTTTGTATCAATCACCAATTTATGAAGAACGAACATCGTTTCATTTGCATATTTGTACCATTAATCACATTTCTACGTACCAGTCTCCCAAAATGATACCAGGACTCGCACATGTTTGCTATTTACCCAAATGAAGGCAATATGCAAATAAGGTAAATGGCTTTAGGCCATGTTTGAAGGGAGAAAAAAAGTGTGTCAGAAGTGGGATTTGAACCCATACCCACATTCGTGGACCAGAACACCCGTATCTCCACTATGGGAGAAGGTCTGATGCAATACCTTGAGTCTGGCGCCTTAGACCGCTCGGCCATCCTGACAACGATGTTGAAAGTGATAACTCTACGCTTTTGTACAGACAAACCATGGACAAACATGTTGCCGTTTTTCAGACATATTGATTCTACCTACAACCCTGCATGCATTGGGGATAGTTTCACAGCTACTAATTTCATTCAATCTGTGTTCTTGTCAATTTCACGCTTTTCCCTTTCAACGTAAGGGATGTGATGGATTGACTCTTCATGCAACTCTCGATTGTCACGAGCTTTGGGCTTGCCATATGGTCTTCACACGTTTCAAAGAAATAACAGTGTTGCACGTTCAGGTTGTCTTCACATGCATGGTGGAGCATGATTTTAAGGATTAGGCTCTCTGTTAAAAGATACCATACTCGCCGTTGGACATTTCAACTTGTCCGCCTGGAGATTGGTGTAAGGAGACATATTTGTATGTGAGGTTGAAATGAACCTTCAATAATATTAAGCAGGTTGCTGCCCATAACACACTGTCGCCCAGGAGGAAGTAGGTGAGCAGTCAAGCGGGGAAAGTCCTATTGATTAGGAGAAAATCAGCCTAGCTATTAAAACCAACTCCGATGTCAGCACCCGTGATAGCTCAGTTGGTAGAGCGGAGGACTGTAGTGGCAATGCTGTAATTGGCAATCCTTAGGTCGCTGGTTCAAATCCGGCTCGCGGGACAACTTTTTGTATCAATCACCAATTTATGAAGAACGAACATCGTTTCATTTGCATGTTTGTACCATTAATCACATTTCTACTTACCAGTCTCCCAAAATGATACCAGGACTCGCACATGTCTGCTATTTACCCAAATGAAGGCAATATGCAAATAAGGTAAATGGCTTTAGGCCATGTTTGAAGGGAGAAAAAAAGTGTGTCAGAAGTGGGATTTGAACCCACGCCCACATTTGTGGACCAGAACACCCGTATCTCCACTATGGGAGAAGGTCTGATGCAATACCTTGAGTCTGGCGCCTTAGACCGCTCGGCCATCCTGACAACGATGTTGAAAGTGATAACTCTACGCTTTTGTACAGACAAACCATGGACAAACATGTTGCCGTTTTTCAGACATATTGATTCTACCTACAACCCTGCATGCATTGGGGATAGTTTCACAGCTACTAATTTCATTCAATCTGTGTTCTTGTCAATTTCACGCTTTTCCCTTTCAACGTAAGGGATGTGATGGATTGACTCTTCATGCAACTCTCGATTGTCACGAGCTTTGGGCTTGCCATATGGTCTTCACAGGTTTCAAAGAAATAACAGTGTTGCACGTTCAGGTTGTCTTCACATGCATGGTGGAGCATGATTTTAAGGATTAGGCTCTCTGTTAAAAGATACCATACTCGCCGTTGGACATTTCAACTTGTCCGCCTGGAGATTGGTGTAAGGAGACATATTTGTATGTGAGGTTGAAATGAACCTTCAATAATATTAAGCAGGTTGCTGCCCATAACACACTGTCGCCCAGGAGGAAGTAGGTGAGCAGTCAAGCGGGGAAAGTCCTATTGATTAGGAGAAAATCAGCCTAGCTATTAAATCCAACTCCGATGTCAGCACCCGTGATAGCTCAGTTGGTAGAGCGGAGGACTGTAGTGGCAATGCTGTAATTGGCAATCCTTAGGTCGCTGGTTCAAATCCGGCTCGCGGGACAACTTTTTGTATCAATCACCAATTTATGAAGAACGAACATCGTTTCATTTGCATGTTTGTACCATTAATCACATTTCTACGTACCAGTCTCCCAAAATGATACCAGGACTCGCACATGTTTGCTATTTACCTACAACCCTGCATGCACTGGGGATAGTTTCACAGCTACTAATTTCATTCAATCTGTGTTCTTGTCAATTTCACGCTTTTCCCTTTCAACGTAAGGGATGTGATGGATTGACTCTTCATGCAACTCTCGATTGTAACGAGCTTTGGGCTTGCCTTATGGTCTTCACACGTTTCAAAGAAATAACAGTGTTGCACGTTCAGGTTGTCTTCACATGGTGGAGCATGATTTTAAGGATTAGGCTCTCTGTTAAAATATACCATACTCGCCGTTGGACATTTCAACTTGTCCGCCTGGAGATTGGTGTAAGGAGACATATTTGTATGTGAGGTTGAAATGAACCTTCAATAATATTAAGCAGGTTGCTGCCCATAACACACTGTCGCCCAGGAGGAAGTAGGTGAGCAGTCAAGCGGGGAAAGTCCTATTGATTAGGAGAAAATCAGCCTAGCTATTAAAACCAACTCCGATGTCAGCACCCGTGATAACTCAGTTGGTAGAGCGGAGGACTGTAGTGGCAATGCTGTAATTGGCAATCCTTAGGTCGCTGGTTCAAATCCGGCTCGCGGGACAACTTTTTGTATCAATCACCAATTTATGAAGAACGAACATCGTTTCATTTGCATATTTGTACCATTCTACGTACCAGTCTCCCAAAATGATACCAGGACTCGCACATGTCTGCTATTTACCCAAATGAAGGCAATATGCAAATAAGGTAAATGGCTTTAGGCCATGTTTGAAGGGAGAAAAAAAGTGTGTCAGAAGTGGGATTTGAACCCACGCCCACATTCGTGGACCAGAACACCCGTATCTCCACTATGGGAGAAGGTCTGATGCAATACCTTGAGTCTGGCGCCTTAGACCGCTCGGCCATCCTGACAACGATGTTGAAAGTGATAACTCTACGCTTTTGTACAGACAAACCATGGACAAACATGTTGCCGTTTTTCAGACATATTGATTCTACCTACAACCCTGCATGCATTGGGGATAGTTTCACAGCTACTAATTTCATTCAATCTGTGTTCTTGTCAATTTCACGCTTTTCCCTTTCAACGTAAGGGATGTGATGGATTGACTCTTCATGCAACTCTCGATTGTCACGAGCTTTGGGCTTGCCATATGGTCTTCACACGTTTCAAAGAAATAACAGTGTTGCACGTTCAGGTTGTCTTCACATGCATGGTGGAGCATGATTTTAAGGATTAGGCTCTCTGTTAAAAGATACCATACTCGCCGTTGGACATTTCAACTTGTCCGCCTGGAGATTGGTGTAAGGAGACATATTTGTATGTGAGGTTGAAATGAACCTTCAATGATATTAAGCAGGTTGCTGCCCATAACACACTGTCGCCCAGGAGGAAGTAGGTGAGCAGTCAAGCGGGGAAAGTCCTATTGATTAGGAGAAAATCAGCCTAGCTATTAAAACCAACTCCGATGTCATCACCCAGCACCCGTGATAGCTCAGTTGGTAGAGCGGAGGACTGTAGTGGCAATGCTGTAATTGGCAATCCTTAGGTCGCTGGTTCAAATCCGGCTCGCGGGACAACTTTTTGTATCAATCACCAATTTATGAAGAACGAACATCGTTTCATTTGCATGTTTGTACCATTAATCACATTTCTACGTACCAGTCTCCCAAAATGATACCAGGACTCGCACATGTCTGCTATTTACCCAAATGAAGGCAATATGCAAATAAGGTAAATGGCTTTAGGCCATGTTTGAAAGGAGAAAAAAGTGTGTCAGAAGTGGGATTTGAACCCACGCCCACATTCGTGGACCAGAACACCCGTATCTCCACTATGGGAGAAGGTCTGATGCAATACCTTGAGTCTGGCGCCTTAGACCGCTCGGCCATCCTGACAACGATGTTGAAAGTGATAACTCTACGCTTTTGTACAGACAAACCATGGACAAACATGTTGCCATTTTTCAGACATATTGATTCTACCTACAACCCTGCATGCATTGGGGATAGTTTCACAGCTACTAATTTCATTCAATCTGTGTTCTTGTCAATTTCACGCTTTTCCCTTTCAACGTAAGGGATGTGATGGATTGACTCTTCATGCAACTCTCGATTGTCACGAGGTTTGGGCTTGCCATATGGTCTTCACACGTTTCAAAGAAATAACAGTGTTGCACGTTCAGGTTGTCTTCACATGCATGGTGGAGCATGATTTTAAGGATTAGGCTCTCTGTTAAAAGATACCATACTCGCCGTTGGACATTTCAACTTGTCCGCCTGGAGATTGGTGTAAGGAGACATATTTGTATGTGAGGTTGAAATGAACCTTCAATAATATTAAGCAGGTTGCTGCCCATAACACACTGTCGCCCAGGAGGAAGTAGGTGAGCAGTCAAGCGGGGAAAGTCCTATTGATTAGGAGAAAATCAGCCTAGCTATTAAAACCAACTCCGATGTCAGCACCCGTGATAGCTCAGTTGGTAGAGCGGAGGACTGTAGTGGCAATGCTGTAATTGGCAATCCTTAGGTCGCTGGTTCAAATCCGGCTCGCGGGACAACTTTTTGTATCAATCACCAATTTATGAAGAACGAACATCGTTTCATTTGCATATTTGTACCATTCTACGTACCAGTCTCCCAAAATGATACCAGGACTCGCACATGTCTGCTATTTACCCAAATGAAGGCAATATGCAAATAAGGTAAATGGCTTTAGGCCATGTTTGAAGGGAGAAAAAAAGTGTGTCAGAAGTGGGATTTGAACCCACGCCCACATTCGTGGACCAGAACACCCGTATCTCCACTATGGGAGAAGGTCTGATGCAATACCTTGAGTCTGGCGCCTTAGACCGCTCGGCCATCCTGACAACGATGTTGAAAGTGATAACTCTACGCTTTTGTACAGACAAACCATGGACAAACATGTTGCCGTTTTTCAGACATATTGATTCTACCTACAACCCTGCATGCATTGGGGATAGTTTCACAGCTACTAATTTCATTCAATCTGTGTTCTTGTCAATTTCACGCTTTTCCCTTTCAACGTAAGGGATGTGATGGATTGACTCTTCATGCAACTCTCGATTGTCACGAGCTTTGGGCTTGCCATATGGTCTTCACACGTTTCAAAGAAATAACAGTGTTGCCCGTTCAGGTTGTCTTCACATGCATGGTGGAGCATGATTTTAAGGATTAGGCTCTCTGTTAAAAGATACCATACTCGCCGTTGGACATTTCAACTTGTCCGCCTGGAGATTGGTGTAAGGAGACATATTTGTATGTGAGGTTGAAATGAACCTTCAATGATATTAAGCAGGTTGCTGCCCATAACACACTGTCGCCCAGGAGGAAGTAGGTGAGCAGTCAAGCGGGGAAAGTCCTATTGATTAGGAGAAAATCAGCCTAGCTGTTAAAACCAACTCCGATGTCATCACCCAGCACCCGTGATAGCTCAGTTGGTAGAGCGGAGGACTGTAGTGGCAATGCTGTAATTGGCAATCCTTAGGTCGCTGGTTCAAATCCGGCTCGCGGGACAACTTTTTGTATCAATCACCAATTTATGAAGAACGAACATCGTTTCATTTGCATGTTTGTACCATTAATCACATTTCTACTTACCAGTCTCCCAAAATGATACCAGGACTCGCACATGTCTGCTATTTACCCAAATGAAGGCAATATGCAAATAAGGTAAATGGCTTTAGGCCATGTTTGAAGGGAGAAAAAAAGTGTGTCAGAAGTGGGATTTTAACCCACGCCCACATTCGTGGACCAGAACACCCGTATCTCCACTATGGGAGAAGGTCTGATGCAATACCTTGAGTCTGGCGCCTTAGACCGCTCGGCCATCCTGACAACGATGTTGAAAGTAATAACTCTACGCTTTTGTACAGACAAACCATGGACAAACATGTTGCCGTTTTTCAGACATATTGATTCTACCTACAACCCTGCATGCATTGGGGATAGTTTCACAGCTACTAATTTCATTCAATCTGTGTTCTTGTCAATTTCACGCTTTTCCCTTTCAACGTAAGGGATGTGATGGATTGACTCTTCATGCAACTCTCGATTGTCACGAGGTTTGGGCTTGCCATATGGTCTTCACACGTTTCAAAGAAATAACAGTGTTGCACGTTCAGGTTGTCTTCACATGCATGGTGGAGCATGATTTTAAGGATTAGGCTCTCTGTTAAAAGATACCATACTCGCCGTTGGACATTTCAACTTGTCCGCCTGGAGATTGGTGTAAGGAGACATATTTGTATGTGAGGTTGAAATGAACCTTCAATAATATTAAGCAGGTTGCTGCCCATAACACACTGTCGCCCAGGAGGAAGTAGGTGAGCAGTCAAGCGGGGAAAGTCCTATTGATTAGGAAGAAAATCAGCCTAGCTATTAAAACCAACTCCAATGTCAGCACCCGTGATAGCTCAGTTGGTAGAGCGGAGGACTGTAGTGGCAATGCTGTAATTGGCAATCCTTAGGTCGCTGGTTCAAATCCGGCTCGCGGGACAACTTTTTGTATCAATCACCAATTTATGAAGAACGAACATCGTTTCATTTGCATGTTTGTACCATTAATCACATTTCTACTTACCAGTCTCCCAAAATGATACCAGGACTCGCACATGTCTGCTATTTACCCAAATGAAGGCAATATGCAAATAAGGTAAATGGCTTTAGGCCATGTTTGAAGGGAGAAAAAAAGTGTGTCAGAAGTGGGATTTGAACCCACGCCCACATTCGTGGACCAGAACACCCGTATCTCCACTATGGGAGAAGGTCTGATGCAATACCTTGAGTCTGGCGCCTTAGACCGCTCGGCCATCCTGACAACGATGTTGAAAGTAATAACTCTACGCTTTTGTACAGACAAACCATGGACAAACATGTTGCCGTTTTTCAGACATATTGATTCTACCTACAACCCTGCATGCATTGGGGATAGTTTCACAGCTACTAATTTCATTCAATCTGTGTTCTTGTCAATTTCACGCTTTTCCCTTTCAACGTAAGGGATGTGATGGATTGACTCTTCATGCAACTCTCGATTGTCACGAGGTTTGGGCTTGCCATATGGTCTTCACACGTTTCAAAGAAATAACAGTGTTGCACGTTCAGGTTGTCTTCACATGCATGGTGGAGCATGATTTTAAGGATTAGGCTCTCTGTTAAAAGATACCATACTCGCCGTTGGACATTTCAACTTGTCCGCCTGGAGATTGGTGTAAGGAGACATATTTGTATGTGAGGTTGAAATGAACCTTCAATAATATTAAGCAGGTTGCTGCCCATAACACACTGTCGCCCAGGAGGAAGTAGGTGAGCAGTCAAGCGGGGAAAGTCCTATTGATTAGGAAGAAAATCAGCCTAGCTATTAAAACCAACTCCAATGTCAGCACCCGTGATAGCTCAGTTGGTAGAGCGGAGGACTGTAGTGGCAATGCTGTAATTGGCAATCCTTAGGTCGCTGGTTCAAATCCGGCTCGCGGGACAACTTTTTGTATCAATCACCAATTTATGAAGAACGAACATCGTTTCATTTGCATGTTTGTACCATTAATCACATTTCTACGTACCAGTCTCCCAAAATGATACCAGGACTCGAACATGTCTGCTATTTACCCAAATGAAGGCAATATGCAAATAAGGTAAATGGCTTTAGGTTATGTTTGAAGGGAGATAAAAAGTGTGTCAGAAGTGGGATTTGAACCCACGCCCACATTCGTGGTTCAGAACACCCGTATCTCCACTATAGGAGAAGGTCTGATGCAATACCTTGAGTCTGGCGCCTTAGACCGCTCGGCCATCCTGACAACGATGTTGAAAGTGATAACTCTACGCTTTTGTACAGACAAACCATGGACAAACATGTTGCCGTTTTTCAGACATATTGATTCTACCTACAACCCTGCATGCATTGGGGATAGTTTCACAGCTACTAATTTCATTCAATCTGTGTTCTTGTCAATTTCACGCTTTTCCCTTTCAACGTGAGGGATGTGATGGATTGACTCTTCATGCAACTCTCGATTGTCACGAGGTTTGGGCTTGCCATATGGTCTTCACACGTTTCAAAGAAATAACAGTGTTGCACGTTCAGGTTGTCTTCACATGCATGGTGGAGCATGATTTTAAGGATTAGGCTCTCTGTTAAAAGATACCATACTCGCCGTTGGACATTTCAACTTGTCCGCCTGGAGATTGGTGTAAGGAGACATATTTGTATGTGAGGTTGAAATGAACCTTCAATAATATTAAGCAGGTTGCTGCCCATAACACACTGTCGCCCAGGAGGAAGTAGGTGAGCAGTCAAGCGGGGAAAGTCCTATTGATTAGGAGAAAATCAGCCTAGCTATTAAAACCAACTCCGATGTCAGCACCCGTGATAACTCAGTTGGTAGAGCGGAGGACTGTAGTGGCAATGCTGTAATTGGCAATCCTTAGGTCGC